>NC_025695.1:45706544-45709202 GCF_000633955.1 Camelina sativa | reverse complement strand
TGAATTTGCAGATGGTTGTTGTCTTGGGTGCTGTGAGAAAGGGGATAAGCTACTTCCCTGTGTTTGATCCATTAGCCTTGAGCTGATTCCATAAGGATCGGTAAGTGAAGGAGATAAGTTTCTAAGGTCATGATGAAACCCATTGACTTGTTGTTGTGCACCAGACAAAGACTGCTGTCTCAACATTTGGAATCCTGTTTCATTTTCAAAAGAATTCAGTTGTGATGAGAATCCTGATCTCCTATCCAAGTCTGCATTTACCATCCCTCTTCCTACAGCTAGAATTGCAGGATCCACAAATTCAATATCACTTGCACCACTCGAATTACCAACTGAAGGTGGTACTTGATATGCATTCCTCAGCAAGGAAGAAGAGTCAAGAAAACGAGTTCCTACGATACAAGTGCACAATAGTTATAGTCTCTAGCATGAACTACACTCTAAGCTACCCCATAATAGATGAAAAAAAAAAATACCTGGCACAGTATCAGAAGATAAGCCCACCCTTTCATGTGAAGAGAAGCCAGGAGGCGGTAACCTGTTGGGAGCAGAAAATCCTGGAGGAGCCGAAACTTGGGGTCGTGAAACTGCAAGAAGACAACGGGGAAAAAAGTTGGAAACCTAGCAGAAAAATATAAAATCGCGCAAAGTCAGAAAGCCATAAATACTAACCCGGATTCTTGTGCGAAGAGAATAAAGGACTAGCAGCAAAGTTATCCAATCCACCCNTGCTCCCATTAAATCCCAGCCGTTCATTCCTAAGAAGCTCTGCCATGCCTAGAGAGTTAACACTTTGGCCTTCATTCCACTTATCCCAGTGACCATTAGACAAGATTGAATTTGCAGATGGTTGTTGTCTTGGGTGCTGTGAGAAAGGGGATAAGCTACTTCCCTGTGTTTGATCCATTAGCCTTGAGCTGATTCCATAAGGATCGGTAAGTGAAGGAGATAAGTTTCTAAGGTCATGATGAAACCCATTGACTTGTTGTTGTGCACCAGACAAAGACTGCTGTCTCAACATTTGGAATCCTGTTTCATTTTCAAAAGAATTCAGTTGTGATGAGAATCCTGATCTCCTATCCAAGTCTGCATTTACCATCCCTCTTCCTACAGCTAGAATTGCAGGATCCACAAATTCAATATCACTTGCACCACTCGAATTACCAACTGAAGGTGGTACTTGATATGCATTCCTCAGCAAGGAAGAAGAGTCAAGAAAACGAGTTCCTACGATACAAGTGCACAATAGTTATAGTCTCTAGCATGAACTACACTCTAAGCTACCCCATAATAGATGAAAAAAAAAAATACCTGGCACAGTATCAGAAGATAAGCCCACCCTTTCATGTGAAGAGAAGCCAGGAGGCGGTAACCTGTTGGGAGCAGAAAATCCTGGAGGAGCCGAAACTTGGGGTCGTGAAACTGCAAGAAGACAACGGGGAAAAAAGTTGGAAACCTAGCAGAAAAATATAAAATCGCGCAAAGTCAGAAAGCCATAAATACTAACCCGGATTCTTGTGCGAAGAGAATAAAGGACTAGCAGCAAAGTTATCCAATCCACCCGAGTAGTTTGATGCAAATCCATTTAGACTCCCGAGATTATCTCGATAAATATCTCGGCTCACTACAGACTCCTGAATAGGTTGATTTCTTGACAACTGCCCATAAATACTATGGGTGTCGCTGTCGTATGCTTGATTATTAGATTCTTCATACCGTGCAAAAGAAAATCTAGACTGGCTATTATGTTGCTTAAGGAGGTTTGAGGGTTTAAGAGTACTAGATCGCTGATCAACTTCACCGAGCAACTCTGCCAAATGGTGTGGAGAAGTCAAGGATTCATCCCATGGATCAAAATCGAGTGACAAAATGTTTGAAATTATAGCATTCTCTGCACTGTTGATTTTGTTCCTGCCTTCATTAGAAAACAGTGAGTTCTCCACAGTGTTCATTTTGTTCCCGCCTTCATTAGCAAACAGAGAGTGCTCCACACTGGTCATGGATTTATCACCAAATCCATTTGGAAGATGTCCATTTGGAAGATGCAATCTATCACTGCCTCTATCCAAAGAGGACCTCGAATTTGAGTCGTTCACACCTGACACACCTAAAGTTTCACAAGGCGGGGAAGAACGAGAAGCCATATGATTTGTATCCAAAATGGAACTTGACAAATTAGACATAAACCGCGAGCGGATAATATCCTCTTCAGGGTGATGCTGTAGGCTATCGAATGGTGATCTATCCTCCACTTCTAATTTTGAGCTACCTTGCATCTGCGATTGCAGATCTGATCTCCACTCCCACTCTGGCCTTGAGAGGGGGGCTCGATCCTCTAATACGATAGCTTTCTTATCAGTGTTTATAGAACTATCCATCCTACATTGCTCTAACTGTGGCAACTTTGATACCTCATGACCAGGTTGTCTAATAGAACCTTGATCACACCAACTACCAATCGCCATTGTAATATCGGGATGTTCATCCCTACAATTCATATCAATCCCCATGCGTGCAACACCATCCGACAAGTTTCTTACAATAGGGCCATCTTCTACAGCTTCATTTGCATCGTTAAATGAGTTCACAGTAGCTGAAGGCTTGTCAATGTCCCCGTCACCGTAGGAAGAGTCTAATGAACTGGATAACCTATTGCTA
>NC_025695.1:45676523-45705970 GCF_000633955.1 Camelina sativa | reverse complement strand
ATCCTCTGATACGATAGCTTTCTTATCAGTGTTTATAGAACTATCCATCCTACATTGCTCTAACTGTGGCAACTTTGATACCTCATGACCAGGTTGTCTAATAGAACCTTGATCACACCAACTACCAATCGCCATTGTAATATCGGGATGTTCATCCCTACAATTCATATCAATCCCCATGCGTGCAACACCATCCGACAAGTTTCTTACAATAGGGCCATCTTCTACAGCTTCATTTGCATCGTTAAATGAGTTCACAGTAGCTGAAGGCTTGTCAATGTCCCCGTCACCGTAGGAAGAGTCTAATGAACTGGATAACCTATTGCTAGTGGGATCTCTATCAAGTGGGGTAGTCCTCTTGGACCCGGAATCAACCACAACATTATGCTGCAAAGACTTCAGCACGCTAGGTTTGCTTTTGTCCACAACTATTTCGCTTTCTTCTTTGCGCGATGGTCTTTTAAGAACGTCACTAGAGGATACAGGCCCATGAGCTGCGTTTGCAACAACAGCGGAAAACGCCAAGTTTCCATTTACCGATGTTGATCTTTGCACATCAGAAGATCCATTTGAGGTAGCCGAAGTTGCTAAAGACTGCTGGTTTGCAATATGTGTCCCCCTGCAACAGAATTCCCTATTTTATCAGATTGACCAGTCGGAAATACTTCACATAAAAAGCATCAGGTTAAGACATACCATGACGCTGCAGCAGGGAGAGCAGTTGATCTGCTAGAGCTCCCACTCCCACTAGGAGGAGAATACCTGGGAGCACTTGCTGCATTCTGCTCATATAAAAATATATTGAGACATCAAATAATAAGCTCAGTAAACCAAAGAATTTTCATAGCTAGTCATGCTACAACATCATTTTAGTAATGAACTAGGATTAATAAATAAGAAATGCTTCAGATGTTTAGTATTTTCCGGTTTGTTTGGGCCGTTTAAGGCTTTCGAGAGTTTTTTAAGGCTAAACATCCTAGGAAATGGTTTGTAATCTACTCAGAAGTTAATAAAAAATATTATTGGAACACATGACTCAAGCCAAATAGAACGTAATGTCAAGTGAAAGTTGAGATTGAACTGAACTTACGGTTGAAGGAACCTTTACAACTGGTTTTGCAGAAGAAATGTCACTGGAATAAGCATCCAGTGGTGGAGGTAGTAAGCTCCCTGAACGGTGCTGCAGAGTATTTGTTGCTCCAGTGATTTGTTGAACTCTACTCCTTCAAAATTACTATAAGACTTAACTAATCATCCAAAAATACTAGAGCAACCATCATATTTTACATATACTAAGTAAAACGGATCCAGGAAACAGAACAATCATGATTCATGAATGCAAGAAGGAATTATAAAATTTTAGATGGTAAAAATTTACCTTGTATAAGCTGATATGACTTCATCTTTTGTGAAACTATCTTCTTGAGAACCAACCTCATGCAAATAGAGACAATCAGGATTGACGCATGCCTGAAATAAAAACATGCAATTCATAAGCCAAAAAGACAAAAATTTCAACATTTATCTGAAAAGAGGTAACCAAAAGAAGAACTCAGGGACTCAGCAAGCAGAACATAAATCCATTGGAGACATACCACATTTCTCAGCCATGCATGACAATACTTGGTTGTCCCAAAGCATGCCCTACAATATACATGAGTGAGAGTACACAATTATTAGGTGAATGCTTTCAGGTAGTTTCAGAAAATAAGAAAGCAAGTTAAAACTTACTTCAGTGATTTGCCATCCAAGACNATTAATAAATAAGAAATGCTTCAGATGTTTAGTATTTTCCGGTTTGTTTGGGCCGTTTAAGGCTTTCGAGAGTTTTTTAAGGCTAAACATCCTAGGAAATGGTTTGTAATCTACTCAGAAGTTAATAAAAAATATTATTGGAACACATGACTCAAGCCAAATAGAACGTAATGTCAAGTGAAAGTTGAGATTGAACTGAACTTACGGTTGAAGGAACCTTTACAACTGGTTTAGCAGAAGAAATGTCACTGGAATAAGCATCCAGTGGTGGAGGTAGTAAGCTCCCTGAACGGTGCTGCAGAGTATTTGTTGCTCCAGTGATTTGTTGAACTCTACTCCTTCAAAATTACTATAAGACTTAACTAATCATCCAAAAATACTAGAGCAACCATCATATTTTACATATACTAAGTAAAACGGATCCAGGAAACAGAACAATCATGATTCATGAATGCAAGAAGGAATTATAAAATTTTAGATGGTAAAAATTTACCTTGTATAAGCTGATATGACTTCATCTTTTGTGAAACTATCTTCTTGAGAACCAACCTCATGCAAATAGAGACAATCAGGATTGACGCATGCCTGAAATAAAAACATGCAATTCATAAGCCAAAAAGACAAAAATTTCAACATTTATCTGAAAAGAGGTAACCAAAAGAAGAACTCAGGGACTCAGCAAGCAGAACATAAATCCATTGGAGACATACCACATTTCTCAGCCATGCATGACAATACTTGGTTGTCCCAAAGCATGCCCTACAATATACATGAGTGAGAGTACACAATTATTAGGTGAATGCTTTCAGGTAGTTTCAGAAAATAAGAAAGCAAGTTAAAACTTACTTCAGTGATTTGCCATCCAAGACAAACCCATGAACAGCCTGAATGCAGCGAACAGCCTCTTCCTCTTTTCCATAAGTAATATATCTGGGACAGGAGAAATTTTTATCAGAAAAAAAAAAACAAAAAATTATAGCAAAAGGCAAAGAAATTTATGCTAAGAGGAAAGTTTTACGATAAGGGAAGTCTATACAGAGACGCACACACTGCATGTATTGTTTGGGAATTGTTGGATGACACCAGATGTTGTTCGGGACATGGAAACCTTTAGAACTTTTCCATACTGACCAAAATATTCTTTATGCTGGAGTAGCTGAAAAAAAATGGAAGGCTAGTTAAATAGCAATCCACAACAAAATGAATTAGAGGTTTGGATGAAACTTCACATACATCTTCATCTGCTAGATTAAGGGGCAACCCAACGATGTAAACAAGATTCCTTTGAATCACTCGCACACTGGTGAGTTGTTGCTTTCTTCCCTCAGAAGGTTTTGATTTAGACTTTTGGATCTTCTTGTGCGCCATGTTGCCTTCCGAGGCCAGACTGTGAAGAGGCAATAGACAAAAGCCATCAGCAAAAGAAAAAAAAAAAGATTTTCCCAGACTGAAAACTAAATTCGCCAAAAAGATAATGCATCATATACCTGTCACAATTAACAGTCATCCCTACAATCTTTTCTTTGTCATATGGAGTGCGACAAGCTGGACAACGCCCTTCTATTTGATCTTTCTCTGCCATGTCCACTATGTGATGCCAGCACCAAACACATATCTGAATCACATATCACAAAAATATTAACAGAACAAAAATCAATGGTCAATGAGGCTAGCACAAGATGTGCAAAATTCGACCACTGAGTCAATCCTTATCACATCTATTCTATTTCCGTGCTACGCAGATAAACCGTAGCAGAAACTTTGAGATACCAAGAAAATTAGATCGTAACCTAAGAGGCTTTGAGAAAGACGGGAGCTATTGAGCATTGCAATAAGCAAAAAACCTATTCTCCCTACTATGATACTCAGTTTCAAGACTAAGCAGTAACAAGTCAAAACACTTCTTAACAGAAAACAGAAGGTAGATGGAAATACCTGATAGCCGCATTTGCAAGGCTTCAACTGTTGATCAGTCAGGTCCATCTCTTCAGCACACAGTGGGCAGGTCTTCTCTCCATGGTCACTCATGTTGGCCTATAAGAGAAATTGAGATACATTAATCAACAATCCCACAAAACGTTTCTATAGATTCATAAAGCAACCAGATAAGATACAACTGCGCTGAAACCACAATCTCAACCACAGGCTAAATTGGCTAAAGTATGATAAGTATAGCATAGTGAAAATCAACAGAAGAAAATAAACTTTTTTTTTGATTTTTTTGCCGGAGACTAAATTTATCATCAGAAGAAAAGTCAATAAACATTCAGCATAATCCCAATCAAATCCTAGAATTATCATTCATATGTTAACTCATCTCATCAACGTTATCAAATGCCAAATCATAAAAATCTAAAATTTACTCTAAAAATTCAAACTTTCAGATCGAATACTAAGGAATATAACAATCAGAATATCTATATTAAAAAAAACAAATCTAAAATGAAGAACTCCAAAAAAATCGATCTGTGCATGCGCCGTGAGACGATTCAATTAAAGACGCGTCAACGGACAAAAAGTGAAAACCAATCGTTATGAAAAAAAAAAAGTCCAAAATCTCAATCACGATTAACGATCCAAACTAATAAACTCATGATCCCACAAAAAAAAAAACCCCCCACGGATTTAAAAAAAACACAGAATTAGGGTTTTGAGATTCAGCAGATTCAAACTCAACGAGAGAAAAAGGAAGGAGATTTCTCAATAAGAAGAAGAACACATACGATTCGAGAAGGATCGATTGAGATTGCAGAGGGAGGGAGGGAGATGGAAGAAGATTTGAGATGAGGAAAAAAGGAAGAAGCTCGAACGAGAGAGAGAGATATATGGATGGCTGTGATTTCTGGGGCGATGGCTTTTTTAACCTCTTAATTAATATTTTTATATATTTTTATTTTTTGTTGTCTGCTGCCAGATCCACGTTGATGTCTTGTTAAACTATTAAATAAAAAAGGGGGTTTTGAAACTTATTACCCTTCTTCGTTTTGTTGTTTTATTACTGATTTAGTCCGGTTCGGTTTTTGTTACTCGGTTGATTTTGGCCGGTTTTATGTTACTACCAAAATTACTCGACCACATGTAAAATCTTCTAGTCTTGGATTTTTTTTTAAGTTACCAAAAAAAAAAAAAATTACACAACCACATACAAGGAAGGGTATTTATAGCTATATGACTACATTTTTTTTTTTAAATTATCTACGTGAATAAATAAGTGACAACATCATATTATCACATTTTAGCTAACTTAAATCAAAATATATTTTGTATTAAGTATAATAGATATACAAACAAATTTTATGCTATTTAATTTTATGAATAATCAAACTACTTAATTTTATAATTAATTATATTTATGTTGGGCTAAAAAATGTTACATCGCTTTTTGTAGTTTGTGAAAGCAGTCCGAGTAGTCTTGATTATTGTATACTAACCGCTTGTTTCGTTGCGGTTATTCAATGCATAACACATCATTCTACAATGGTTTTCTTAGGTGCTAGTTTTTTTTCCTGAAAATAAAATCAAAATCATATTAATTTTGCAAAAATAAAATAAAAAAATTCACTGTATTTGAAGATTATATAATGGTTGTATTTGGTTTTGTAATATATTTTTAAAACAGCTTGAAAATTATTTGATTTTTCAAATGCAACCTCATAGTTCAATGTTCTCCAAATTTTGATGTACAATCTTCAAAATTAGAAAAAATAACTCGAGATACACTCCAAATAATGCAAATAAGAGTTTATTATTCACTCTCATTGAATCATTATTGTCCTTTGATGAAGAAAGAAAATATTAACTCAAGTTAATCAAAACATATATCTCATTATGTAAAGAATTGACATGTTTTTTTTGTAAACATGATATGTATATCAAGTAATCCGAATGAATAAAATTCATGATACCCTTTTTAGTTCATTTTAACCACAATATCATTACATTAAGCATACTAGATACAAATTTGTGTCATGTATGAACGAATTTTACGCTATTTAATTTATAAATTGTTATGTTATTTAATTTTTATGAATAGTTATAATAAAAAAAAATGTTGAAAAAATTACATAGTGGTTAAATTCATGTGCAACTCGTTTCTTACTATCAAAAACTGTTTTGGAATGTTTTAAACCTATCATATTTTAAACTTGAAAGTTTAATTATCTAATATACGAAAATTGAGTGGGTGGATAAGTTAATTTCAACTTTTGATAATAGATTTCATCATGCCATCAATTTAAACAAAGATGGTGGTATAAAGGCCCCTTGATTGATCGTTTGAAACGAATATTTTCGGTGTACAGTAGTTGAAGAGTCTATCATACATACAAGTGCTTTTTGACTACTCTTTGCCTATTCCTCTACTTGTAAATTTGTAATGGATATGTCAACTAATTCTTTTAATAAATTTCTTTGTTTAACGTTTATTTACTTTCACCAAACCCTGAAATGAAAAAGTTCGACAGACATCATAAGTTCACACCATAAAAGAGATACCAAACACAATCACCGGTTGGTTCGGTTCGGTTCGGTTTTATCTTATTAAAAAAACTCGATCTGTTCGATTCTGAATTTTTCTACTAATAAAAAAAAAAGGTCTTGTTTATATTTATTTCCTTTGTAGCGATTAGCGAGAGAACATCCATTGAAGCAAGCTCTCATCACAGAGAAGAAAAGAGAGACTCTCGATTAGCTCACAGATCCACCACAAATGGATAAAAGTTCCCTCGTATCTGATTTCCTCTCCTTTCTCAATGCTTCTCCCACCGCTTTTCATGCCGTCGGTAATTTCCCTGTTTTCTAGTTCCTCAGAGTTTGAGAGAGTTCTGTTGTGTAAAGTTTTAAAATTGATTTGATTGATTGATCTATAGACGAGTCAAAGAAGCGGCTTGTAAAAGCTGGGTATGAGCAAGTTTCTGAGAGAGATGATTGGGAACTCGAGGCCGGCAAAAAATACTTCTTCACCAGAAACTACTCCACTATTGTTGCTTTTGCCATTGGTCATAAGTAAGTACCACTCATTGTTGTTGTTGTTTCTACTAATCTAATATAGCTGCTGAGTGAAAGTGAGAATCTTTTGGATTTTGTTTTTTGCACAGATACGTAGCTGGAAACGGGTTCCATATCATAGGAGCTCACACTGATAGCCCTTGCCTCAAATTGAAGCCTGTATCAAAGGTAGGTTCCCATTTGGATTCAGGATTCTCACTTTCCTTTTTAAATTATTTGACAAGAAAGTGTTTTGACAGATAACTAAAGGTGGATTCTTGGAGGTTGGTGTTCAAACATATGGAGGTGGCCTGTGGTATACCTGGTTTGATCGTGACTTGACTGTTGCTGGACGTGTTGTTTTAAAAGAGGAGAAAGCAGCAGGTTCTGTCTCTTATTCTCATCGCCTTGTCAGGATTGAGGATCCTATTATGAGGATTCCTACCTTGGCCATCCACTTGGACAGGTTTAACTTTGTGGAATACTTCTTTGACTCTTGTTTCTAATTGAGTTTGCGATTAGCAGACGACTCTATATGTTTCTCAATTATTTTATGTAGACAAGTTATAATAAGAGACTTTTTCCTTTTTTTGCCTTGCTGACAGGAACGTGAACAGTGAAGGTTTTAAGCCAAACACTCAGACACAGCTCGTTCCTTTACTAGCAACAGCGATCAAGGTGCGCTTTTAGTGTCTGCTATGTTTTTCAGAACAAACTTAAAATGAGACAATTGTTACTGGACATGGAAGCCATTTTCACTTATTTCTTTCTTAGTTCCGCTGTTACGTTCAGTCTTGCTAAAATGTTTGTTTGGACATTAGCTATCTTTGTGAACCCTTTTTATCTGTGATGTCAAACCGTGTTAGTCGAGTTTGCAGCAGACTTAAAATTCTTGCCCTTTTGCATTTTATTTACATTTTGTGATATATATTTGAAGGCGGAGCTCAATAAAATGCCAGCTGAAGATAGTGAACTTGATGGAGGAAAGATGTGCACTCAAACTAGTTCAAAATCAAAGCATCACCCACTTCTTATGGAGGTCTAATTGAAATATGAGATTTGTAGTTTTCATTGTGAATGTTAGATCTTGCTCTTGTTTAATAATCAACTGGTCCTTGTTTTTTTTCTTCTACTTCTTAGATTATTGCAAATGCGCTGGGTTGTAAACCTGAGGAGATATGCGATTTTGAGCTGCAAGCATGTGACACTCAGCCAAGCATTCTAGCTGGTGCAGCAAAAGAATTTATTTTCTCGGGAAGACTAGATAATCTCTGTATGTCATTTTGCTCTCTGAAGGTACGTTTTTCACTTTTACTTTTTAGAGGAATATATGAGTCCATGGTCTATATTCCCTGATCTTAACTATGCCTTAGTTAGCCTCCACTCTCTCCATATTCTTCACATATAAAAACATGTGTTTAAGCCCAATATAACTTATGTCCACCTAGTAGATGTTTCTGTGCAAGTATGTTAACTCATTTTGAGTGTATGTTTTGATATGGGTCACATCAAAGTGAGCAACTCTTTGTGTTTTTTCTGTGTGCGACTAAAGCATCTCTAACGATGTGCCCCTTTCTTTGAATGGTACTCTATATCTAACTTTATCCATTATGTTACTGAATACATTGATGAACAACTGTCAGTCGACTCGGGTGCTTAATTAATCTGTCTGCAATTGCATATCTCTTATTCTAATCTGATGCTGAACTATATGTTTGTACATAGGCACTTATAGATGCAACGTCTTCTGAAAGTGACTTAGAGGAAGAAAGCGGAATAAGAATGGTGGCACTATTTGATCATGAAGAAGTTGGTTCCAATTCAGCACAAGGAGCTGGTTCCCCTGTCATGATTGATGCTATGTCACACATCACAAGTTGCTTCAGTTCTGACACTAAGGTAGCAAACGCATTGAAGTGATAGACATTAAACTGGGCTTGTGTTATACTTTTTGTTCCTGGTTGCTCATTATAATTCACTATTATTTAATCGTTACAGGTACTTAAGAAAGCGATTCAAAAAAGTTTGCTAGTATCCGCTGACATGGCACATGCTTTACATCCAAACTTTATGGTAATCATTTCATCATTTGGCAATATTTTTTAATTTTTATGCAGATAAGTTGATGTCTATCCTTCCTTGCATTGTGATTTCATGTTTTTTAGGACAAACACGACGAGAATCATCAGCCGAAGATGCATGGAGGACTTGTCATCAAGCACAATGCAAATCAACGTTACGCAACCAATGCCTTAACTTCCTTTGTATTCAGAGAGATAGCAGAGAAGCATAATCTTCCTGTTCAGGTATGATTTGCCTGAGAGTGATCCAGAAAATTTTCTTACTCATTACATATTATATATGAGTATGGACAGGTTTGACCAAAAATAATAATAATGAGTATGGGGATAAAAACTGCAGGATTTTGTGGTGCGTAATGATATGGCTTGCGGATCTACCATTGGTCCAATACTAGCAAGCAGTGTGGGGATAAGGACTGTTGATGTTGGAGCTCCTCAGCTCTCGATGCATAGCATCCGTGAGATGTGTGCTGCAGATGACGTGAAGCATTCATATGACCACTTTAAAGCTTTCTTCCAAGAGTTCACTCACCTTGACGCCAAACTCACTGTTGACGTTTGAGAGCTTCTTATATTTTATTTTGCTTTTTAAGTTGGAACTGAAGAAATCTTAATCATTTGTTAGGACTTAATGTTTACAGTAATAAGGATTTTATAGCAATGTTATGTTGCTTGGGGTTATCATCAATTTATTCTTCTGAATATTCATCAACTTCTTAATAAAAATATTTCATTGAGGTGTTTATGTCAATTATCTTGATACTTTTGTTGCGGTTCCAGGCAATCCCGTTATGGTCCATGATGATGATTTGTCGGACTCTTAACAAATCACAAATTTGGTCCCAAGCATGTAAATGTCATGGATTGAATAGAAAATGCACGACATGTTCACTTGTATTTGTACTAAAATCTTGTGAAATATTTCTATTAGGTTTGACCTAATGAACATCTCAAAATGTGATAAGAAAAATAGCTCTTGTGGAAGCCAATCATGCCTCAAACAACAAGTGCTTTCTACATATTTTATTTCTTACGTATACAAGATCATAAAGTGAGTGTGTTCAACAAAGTTTTTAACCTTCAGTAGTGATAAGAGAGTAAAAAATAGTTAAGTAGAAGAAACCTAGTTTTCAGTCAAAAGCAGGAGGAAGACCTTTGTTATTATACTTTGTACAGTCAAATGGTCCTACAACTTGATTACTCTTCTTCTTGACCTGGCCATCACAAAAGACAAAATGGGTTCCTCAAGTTAGTTTTCACGAACTAATTTATGACATCTACTTATCTTTTGAATGAAGGTATTTGATAAGTTGGTCAGTTAATGAAGATTATAACAAAATTAAGAGATATTAATCAACCAAACTAATAAAGTCCAAATGTTTTGAAAGTCCCAGTGTTTCAACTTGTTTCCTAATATCAAAACCAAATGGTAATGAGAGAGGGAGAGAGGATTATACCGGAGACCATGGACCTGGTTCAGGAACAGATTTCTCTGTTGGTGAATGTTGCACACGTCCACTTTTCAGTGTTAAAATTTCCTGTATATTTAACAGAAGAATTCTGCTGAGACATTACCAAAATATGTATTATATGCAATAACAGCAAGTGGGTCTTCAGTTCATTATCAAGGTTTAATTCATATATTTGAGAAATTTATACCTCCCCAGCAGCTTCAATTGCAGCTAACCACTCGTCAGAAAATGGAACAGCATTTGGAGGCTTTACAATTATAGGATCAGGTTTCTTCTCAAGTTTAGCATCCCTATTTAAACAGTGAATTATCAGCGGATTTCTTAAAAATAAACTGCAATGGAGGAAAAGAAAAGGATTACAAGCGGAGAATATATTACTTACAGTGGTATCCTCTTATCATTGCCTTCTGATGTTTTGCTTTCTAATGTCAAAATGTCATCGCTGAATACATTGGACTCGTTAGTCTGCATATCATCTCTGACTGAGAAAGTCTCTTTCATGGCTACTGGAGTTCCTGATTCTTCCACTCTGGGCGCAAGTGCTACAGGATCAGGAGAGATCTTTACAATTTGAACTTCCTCTCCTTCATGGGGGACGATTTCTTGACCAGAAACCTGTGCACTGAAATCCTTTTCAGCATCTATCTGGAATTTAGCTTTTACAACATAGTTATGCTCAAGGCCTCCAGAATTTGAATCATCTTTTGACATCCCTACAGGTATTCTGGAAAAAACTGTGCTCTCATTGAGATACTCAGGATTTCCGAATATAGAATCCGAGGAACTGATTGATTCACTTAGTAGAGTATTAGTTTTTCCACACAGGTCTGACGCAGTATGGATGTCTTCTACTTCGGGATATTCTTGCTTAAGAATGCCCTTGACGGAAAACTCATCAATGTCACCAGTGAGCTCTGAACCAGTAATCACATCCACCTCTGTGCGCTCCAAATTATCCTCAGGCTCCTCATCTGAACAATCTGAGTCTGTAACCAAGTCCATGTCTTCCAGCTCTAAGTTATCTTCAAGCTCCTCATTTGAATAAGAGAAAACAGCAGCAGATTCATCTTTTTCTGGAGAACAACCAACTAATGTTCCAAGTTGATCAGCTTGCTTCGTTACACAACCATCATTTACATCAGATGTAATTTCACTACTCGAACTATTGTATTGCTTCTGCTTTTCAGAAGTTGATTTCTCCGGGAAGGGTTTAATCTCCGTGCTAACTTCAACGGAGGAAGGCATTAGTAATTTCACTTGTTCCATGTTGTCAGCATCGGAAGAACCAGTAAAGCTTTCTATCTGCATATCAGACTCATCAGCTCTTTCGTCCCTAGTCAAGACATCTATCTCATGACCACCCTCTTTCATCTCAAAGACTAATTGGCTCGACAAATGTTGTTCTTCAGATTCTCTAAACCAGTCTTTGCATGCAGAAAATGGACCAATGAAATCAGCATCACAGTTTGTCTCTGTGCAATCGCTTATTTCAGTTCTCTCCTCCGTTTCTAATACAGCTTGACCATTACACACCATGTTATGATCACACAAGATATTCGAAACCGCATTTTCCTCAAGCTGGTTGCATGGTGACTGAACACAATCTGGTGCTTCAGCAGGCCGAAAAGGTATGAAAACATTTTCAGTATTACCTAACCTATTTTCTGAAGAAAAGGGACTNGTATGGATGTCTTCTACTTCGGGATATTCTTGCTTAAGAATGCCCTTGACGGAAAACTCATCAATGTCACCAGTGAGCTCTGAACCAGTAATCACATCCACCTCTGTGCGCTCCAAATTATCCTCAGGCTCCTCATCTGAACAATCTGAGTCTGTAACCAAGTCCATGTCTTCCAGCTCTAAGTTATCTTCAAGCTCCTCATTTGAATAAGAGAAAACAGCAGCAGATTCATCTTTTTCTGGAGAACAACCAACTAATGTTCCAAGTTGATCAGCTTGCTTCGTTACACAACCATCATTTACATCAGATGTAATTTCACTACTCGAACTATTGTATTGCTTCTGCTTTTCAGAAGTTGATTTCTCCGGGAAGGGTTTAATCTCCGTGCTAACTTCAACGGAGGAAGGCATTAGTAATTTCACTTGTTCCATGTTGTCAGCATCGGAAGAACCAGTAAAGCTTTCTATCTGCATATCAGACTCATCAGCTCTTTCGTCCCTAGTCAAGACATCTATCTCATGACCACCCTCTTTCATCTCAAAGACTAATTGGCTCGACAAATGTTGTTCTTCAGATTCTCTAAACCAGTCTTTGCATGCAGAAAATGGACCAATGAAATCAGCATCACAGTTTGTCTCTGTGCAATCGCTTATTTCAGTTCTCTCCTCCGTTTCTAATACAGCTTGACCATTACACACCATGTTATGATCACACAAGATATTCGAAACCGCATTTTCCTCAAGCTGGTTGCATGGTGACTGAACACAATCTGGTGCTTCAGCAGGCCGAAAAGGTATGAAAACATTTTCAGTATTACCTAACCTATTTTCTGAAGAAAAGGGACTGTCTACATCACCCTTTATTGAACCAAAATCCCCATTGAAAGTTGGGTCTGCAGTGAAGGAATCCAAAACCTCAGGCTGCTTTGCTACATCTTCAGTAGACTGATAGACAATCAACGCATCTTTTTCTCCAGAAAGACAAGGACTAATCTCCTCTTCAATTCCAGGGTGCACGCATCCATTTAGAGGTTGTCCATGTACGTCCGGTGTATCAAAATGTCTACTAAAATCATTGGTGGAACACATATCTTCTTCCTCCCGATTGCTGACTTTCAACTGTGAGTAGTTATCAAACAGTGTCAACTCATCGCAAGGAGGACCCTGCATCGGGGATTCCATAGAATCTTTCAGCGGTGAAGCACAGTATTCTTTGTCTGAGCAGCAAGACTTCCTTCTCTCATCCCTATTATCGTCAGACATATTACCATCATGCACATTACTTTTGCAGCCTGAGTGCGGCATCGCACTATTACTCTGGAATTCTTCACTCTTTGCAGTAGAAATCTTCTCAGATGTACAATAAGTTACATCATCCATAGCTAATTTTCCAGTATCACCTTGCACGGTACATTGGTGCTGCAGGTTTTCATTTATCTGAGAACTCAATGAACAACACAACGCTTTGGATTCTACTTCCTGGGTGCTTTTCAAGTCCACTTTCACCTTTTCTTGTGAAGGTTTGGGTAATATAGATTGAGCAGAGAATTTTGCAGTGGAACCTGAACTGCTGAAGTTTCCAGTTGCTGCCTTTGAGTTGACACGAGGAACCTTTTCAGCAATTTGGGGTTTCTTGAAGGTAGGGATCGAAGAAAAATGAGAGGCTGAACAAACATCAGATCTGGCTAGCTGACTATTTTTGTCTCCTGCACCGTGCGACGGTTGAGAGTCAGACTGCAAAAATCAGGAATAAGTATGAGAGATTTACAAGCACAAACCCTAGTTATGACACGATATAATTCAGTATATTTCAGTAGTATACCTGACTGAAATAGCCAATGGAAGGTTTTGGCACTCTTAATCCTGATGGTTTTCCCAGTCGTGAAACTGCGGACTGCGTGTTTCCAACTCTATTGCAAGAACTTTGAGCTAACGAGGTGCCCATAGTAATTACATTAGAGTCTGTCGATCCATGACCAAGCATAGCCACAGTTGATGTAGTCACAGGGCCAAGATTGGACTTTCCAACAACAGAATGCTGTGAGTTGGATACTGAAGATATTTCTGATGTTTTGCTGATCTAGAGTTCAAGAAAATGAAATACATTACTCTCAATCGGAAGACAATGGGAAAGAAAGCATTTGCTGCAAATTTCTAGTGCATAAAATATTTGCTATATTGATTTGCAGAGGGGCAGCATAGCTTTACCAGATTTCGTCTAGCTGGCTTCAGAGAGGGCTTAGGAATTGAAGGTTTACTCGCCAAACTGGATTTTGTTTTATTCTTGATGCTTGAAGTGTTTCTAGAGGAACTTCCAGATCCTAAGCTTATCTGAGAATTCTCTGTCGTATCAGAAGAGAAAATCAAGGTAATGCGATCAACAGCAATATATAAACAAGATGTCGCAACAGTATTGTCGACAAAAGTAAGAGAGCAAAAAAAAAACAGGTTATGAGGCATACTTAATTGAGTAGGTTGACTATTTTTCGGTTTGCTTGGACTCTGAGTGGTCCTTTTCATATTGTTTGGAGCTGAAATTGGATCAGATTTGGTTGTAGGAACTTTAGATATGCTCAGCTCCCTGCTACGTGATGTTGTTGTATGCACATTTGCAGGTCTTTTCAGGGTTCAAGGAAGTTAAGGTTAACGAGCAAAAAGAACAAAAACAAGAAAGCAATAGAAGCAGCCAATGATGGTGATTGCCTAAACACTCGTTAATCCAGTCAAGAAAAGGATATGAAGATGAAGGAGGAGGTCGGGGGCAGCCACTGCGCTTGGAACCACTCCTCAATTCCTGAGCTGAGGTAACTTTTTTCGGGGCCTATATTGCAGACATTCAATGTTTAGATAGAATGTGCCTTAAAGAAATTGTAAGAAATGACAGATCACACTCATTAGCTTCATAAAATTTAGGTCCAGTAAACTCACCAAGGAAGACTGAGCTTTAGATGGTGATCCGTACTTCGGCAGTATGCCACTCACAAACTTCTTCTCTCTGTGTTTACTATTCACAGGCAAATCGTCAAATAAGTTTTCTTCAAGTGCTTGTAGTCCTGGTGAAACACTAGTACATTTGGAAGCTGACGTTGACTCTCTATACTCTTCCTGAATGGCAGATAACCGATCTCTACCAATTTGGCAAGCAGTTCCAGTTATTTTAGATAGCTCAGATGAATCCAAAACACCTGGTTCATAACCATATCACACATCTTAGTACCATAGACTAAACAAGAGAATGGTAAACAAATCCATATAAAAAAGGTAAGTCACCTTCTTCCGTTGAAAAAGCTCTATCCCATGCTAAGCTTTTGCGAAGATTAAAACCAGCATTCTTTTTCTTCTTCTTCATCTGCTGTCGCTCCACACTCAATTTGGGCAATTCAACTTTAGAATTCTCCTTTCCTACACTATCTGTATCAACAGTAGGGCATGGCTGCTCCATGCTGTTGTTGTTTCCTGTTACTCTTCCTGCAATAAGAATCCACCTTCATATATCCGCTAAAATACACAAATTTATACTGCACAGTGAACATCTAAAATTCCCCCCATTTTTTCAAACAACGCTAATTCAAATGTTCAACCACTCTACTCTAATAGAAGGAGAAATTAGATTCAAACACTCAATTTAACGACGCTCAGATCGAGAAATCGAAGCGCGCTTACCAATTGGGGAAAAGGGAGGCCGAGTAGGAACGATACGACTCGATCTAGGGATTTGAAGAGGTGAGCAATTCAAATAACTCTTTTCTCGGCTCGAATTAACTTTCTTCGGAGTATTATTCAGAAGCCAATAGTCTTCGTCATCTCCTCCAGAGATATCTAAGAGATCCTTGTCCATTTCTAGCCTCCTTCCGCTTTCTAGCAGTTTCCGAGATCTGACAAGTGGGGAATCCGAAATCGTATAGCTAGCTAGGGTTTTTCCACTACTTACACTGAGAGAAGCTCGTCGGAATAGGCGGATTAACCTAGCCGGTAATCGGAAAATCGTTCGGCCGATGTAAGATTCGACTGTAGAAAGGAATATTCCGGCCTCGTAAGCGGGAAGAGAGGTTGAAAAAAAACTTGAAATTGAAAAAGAAGATCGGACCAAACGTTCTCCTATAATCTCAGGTTAATTTTGTCATTTAATTCTGATATATTGGGCCAGAATTTAAGCCCATATCTACTTTTTGGGCCTCAACCTTACTTTTGGTTATTTTTATAAACGGTACACTTTCTCCGAAGCTTTTTTTTTTTTTTTTTTTTTTTTTTTTTTTTTTTTTNGCAATAAGCGTTCAGGACAGGACAGTCTCTCTGTTTTGGCTACAAAGGGTAAAATCTCTAAAGCAAATCTCTGTTTCTCTATGTTGATGAACTCATTTTCACCTTCAGTTCCATTAAAGAGTTAGGGTTTCAGAGACAAAGAGATGAGGACGATGAATAAAGGTCTCTCCTTTTGATCTTGATTCTATACAAATTAGTGAATTACACAATGTATCATATGTTCTGACTGGTTTCTTTCTATGGAACAGGCAATTGTGTGGATGGTCGTCTTCCAAAGTTCTTCAAAGTGTATTTACCTGATGAATCTGGAGATGATTTGGTAAAGACACACTTCTGTTCACTCTGTTTTTGGTTTGTCTTATATACGTTTTATTTGTAGATTCCTAGTTTTATTGAAACTTTTAGATCCTTTGTCAGGAATTACCCATCTCTTTCAACAGCTTTTTACCAAAGTCGCTGCCTAAAAGTGTAATGGTTAGAAGCATTTATGGAAACATATGGAAAATGGCGTTTAGGAAGTGTTGTGGTGATATTGAGAGATTTGTTATGGTTAATGGGTGGAAGAAGATTGTAAAGGAGGTAGGTTTGAAGGGTGGAGAGTTCTTGGAGTTTGATTTTGATGGCTCTTGGTGTTTCAATTTCTGTGTCTACGGCCGTGAAACGTGTAAAATGCTTAGAAGTTCAGTGCAAATCAAAGAGATCGAAGATGTATCGTTTGATGGTGAAGATGAAAAACATAGTGATGATATTACAGTTCTTGACAATGATGATGATGATGATGGTGTAAATGGTGATCAATACTATGGTGACGAAGATAAATCTACTGAAAGTATCATAGATATCATAGTTATTGATGATGATGATGATGATGATGATGAGAATGAAAAAAAGAAGAGGAGTTAAAACAGAGAGAAAAGAGAAAGGTATGATAGGAACTTTTTGTCTTGTGAAGTGAACTGAGCATCACTTGTCTTTTAATATTCTTGCGTATAAATTTTGATAGGTTCTTTTAGAGAAGATAACAGACAATATCTGGATAATTACATGAACCCTTTCTTTACAGTGAAGAAGAAGGATGCAAAGTGAAAATCTGGTAAGAAATGTAAAATCTCATGTGGTTTTTGCATCTCCATTATCCATCAATTTAAATCATGTACCAATTCTCTTTTATGTTGCTTTCTTTGTAATGCAGCGAATACCAACTAAGGTCATAACTACCAATGGCTTACATTTCCTTGAGTTCATCAATCTGTTTTGTCCACTCCAATGCTATTATACCGCTTCACGATCCAACTATTTCTATCAGTAATAATCCTTTAAAACATCTTCTGTTTACATTTGATTTGTAGGATTAACAATCTAGGCCAAAATATCTCTAATATCTTCGGTTTGGTAGTACAAAAATCAATCTGGTCTGCTTGTAGTTGAAAAACTACGTCAACACTTTGACTAATCACGTTATTATAATACAACTTTCTACGGTTTAGGAACAGCCTTTTGCCCTTTTTATTTTATTTTTCATGAATAAACTACGATTGTGTATGCATGTGTAAATTACTAAAAACCAAAATATGTGATATATTGTCGTATGTTTTTTTTCCCCACGCAACATTTTATATCAGAAAAACGGAGGAAGCATTTTAAAATGCACGTAATTTAAACTCATAAAATATGTTATGTCAAAAGAAAAAAAAAATGTTCTATATATCATATTTTATCATCAATCATAAAAATCAATCTTTATTTATTATTAAGAGAAGATTTCGACACCAATTATCAAAATAAAAAAAAAAGTATATTATATTATTATCAAATGGAAAATTAATGAAAATGTATATTATTCAAAACACAATACAAGAAGAATTCCAAAAACCAAGGGCTTTGAACAACATTGGACTTGGCACTTGTTATTTTTGTCTCTATTTAGACAATCCCCAAGCACAACCAAACCAACAATCAAAACGGTTAAACGCATTTTCCATCTTGATTTAGTTCATGAAAGTTTTTAAAAGAAAAAAAAAAAAGATAGTAAAGGTTATTGGAATACTAGCTTTGACCTTGAGCTCTTTTCTTCGTCTTGGACTTTTTGTCGCTCTTTAGAAACACAAGTTTACCCTTTTTCTGTCTATACACACACACACACACACATTTATACATTCATCAAGCCAATGAAGGAGTAAAGGAAGATACAATGGTGTCCATAAGGGCTTTTTGCTATCTTTTTATATTTTCCATACGTTTTGCAACTACATGCTATCTCCATTGCATATATACAGTGTAAGAGATTATGAGTGCTGGTTTACTTTAGTTTTATCTTCTGGTTTAGTTCTTTGTATAGTACATTTTGGTTAGTATATATAAACACTGTTTTTATAATGATCACTTTAACTTAGGAATTATCATTTTCGTCAAATTTGGAAGTCGCTCTAGATGTCTCTAGTTCTCATGGTTTTGAGTAAGTCATTTTTAATGGATACACTAATATTTTCTAAGAAAATAAAAATAAATGTGGAAGAGAGATGAGCAACACAAATCAATCCAAAGTTGTTAGGTTGAAACAACAATTAAACATGCATGGAAACAAAAGTCCAATATTTATGTCGAAGTCCTGCTGATGATGCCAACATTACTGTATTATTGTTTACAAAAAAACATTATTGCATTATTGTCGTAGTGAAATATGAATATAGGATTATTATGGATTTTGCCACTTCTCACTCCTATTATTTTAAAAATATGTCATTTTCTTCAAATATTCTAATGTGTAAAAATTATGTTTTACAATCTTGAAAAAATGGCAAATCTATGAGATTTTAGCCAAAATGACAAAATCTACAAATACCAAAAAAAAAATGGCTTTTTCATAATTGATTCTAGTGATTATAGCGAAAGGATATCTAGATTATTAAAAGACACAAACAAAGAATATTCTAAAATTAATAATAATAATAATAATAAATTATATTGAGATCCTGAAAAACTGCCTTAAAGTTATTACTGAAGAATCACAGTCTAACACATGCATCTCCTATGCTAAACACTATTCTATTTTAATGTAGTATTAACACTAAATTTTAGTTTTTCTCTAATCAGAACACCAAGTATCACACTTAAACTATTTCAAAACATGTAATATATTATTATATCTATTCATTTCATAATCAATAAAACTATTTCAAAACATATAATATATTATTATATCTATTCATTTCATCATTTTATATCTATTCATTTTATTATTTTTTATATTTGTTTGTTTCATTAATAAAATAAGTAAATAGTTTAGAGTTGTGAATAGTAGTATGGTATCACACTATAGTAGTGTGAATTTTAGAGTTCCATTGAAGAGATTTTAGTGATAAAACTACACTAAAATAATGTTTTGGAGTCCCATTAGAATTGGTCTAAACAAACATATTTTACATGATTAACTATCGTCGATATCATCAAAATGTGCAAGTTTAAATAATTTTGTGACGTATAGCTTTGTAAATTTTTTAAGTGTTTTGGTCTCCCCACTCATTATCTCAATTGAAGTTTGGATTGTAGATTGTTAATACAAGTTGAATATAAGAATATTTATGAAAAAGGTAAACATATTTTGTAAGAGAAATCAATTTAAGAGAGAAAAATAGTAATACATTATTTTGGTCATATAAGAGATGTGATTATTTACTAACAATCTACAGGCTGTATATGGGTGTTCTTTAGTTTTTTTTTAAATTAAAAAGAAAAAACGTTTTTCTTTTTAATGGGAAAATTTTGTTCCAAATGCACCGGTTTGACGAAAAAAAAAAAAATGGACCTGACTCAATCACAACAAATAATAATAATAATAATTAATGATATGATGATATATGAATTTGATCATTATACTATAAGGAAGGTAGTAGTGGGTCTATTACATCGTAGTTGTAAATTTAATTTGGAGTAATATAAGTTTTTTTTTGGTGAAGAAAAAAGATGTGCGTGTAAAGTAAAATAAGATTTCGTGGACGTACAAAAATCAAACATAAATTCTTCTTATCAATAGTTACTAATAATGGGAGAACAATATTAAGAGTTATTATTCTTATTATTCACAATTTGAGTCAGATCCAAAACCTTCTTATGTCTTGTCTTTCCTTTTGTCTTCTCTTCTCTCCTCAGTCCTCTTGTCCTTATGTAACTCATGGCGTCATCGGACAGCCGCTATGGTAGGAGCAACATATACACAAAAATAAAAAACTTGAGGAAAACTTGCGGAAATTTTGCGGAAAACGTGCGGAAAACTTGCGGATTGATTCAACCCTCACGTTTTATCTTCTTTAATGCTAAGAGATTCAAATTTTCTCTATATGAATCTCTTAGATTCATGGCTGTGTTGTTTCATCTTCTTCTCCAATGGTTTCTTCTCTCTTCTCCTCCTCTCCTCTGATCCCATCATTTTCACTTTCAACAACAACTTCTCCTCCTCACGTCTTTGTTACGACCCTTAAATCATCCACCCTCCCCAAAAACAAATTTCTCATACTTAAATCCTCCTCTTCACTACCCAAACATCACCAGTTTTATGTTCTTAAGGCCTCAAACATTTCTTCCAAAAATTTCTCAGATGCGTTTTGAAAAACGTCTATGTGGATCCACACAGACAATCCCTAAAAAGGGCGGATGTAGTAGTAAGAGAGGAGGGGGGAAGGGGGGTCAGCTGACCCCATTAATTTTTTTTCTTAATGTTTTTAGTTAGAAATAGTAAAATTCCCCCTCTAAATTTTATATTTTGACCTTATAAAATTTAGAATTTTCATTTGACCCTACAAATTTTGTATTTAGACCACATTTAGAACTAAATTTTCATTTTGATCTTCCAAAAGTTTGTATTTTACCCCATAAAAAAAGAAAATTTTCATTTTGTACTCCTAAATTTTGCATTTTCATCCTTTTAGAAAGAAAAACATTATTTTGACCTCCCTACAGTTTGATTTTGGTTCTGCCATTGATCCCTAACATTATCTTAATTGCAGCTGGCCTCTGAGACCTTCCTCTACATATTTCAGGAAGCTGCGTACGATTTTAACAAAAAGGAAAATTTGTTTGAAGTTGTATTGGAGAAGGAGACGTGCCAGATTAGATTAATATATCAAGAAAACAAAAACATATTTTGATCTAATAGTTGAGAAAAAGGAACTCCAAGTTGGATACATCTTCAAATCCACATTTGATCAAGGGCAGAGACTTCAAGCTCAAGGTGTAGGTTTTGGACTACCAAATCTCGCATCCCCTCTTCTATATTCTCCTACACTCTTATCATATATATACAAACAGTAACATTTTCTTCTCCCTTTTTTTAATACAAGGTCATATAAGCCATGTCAGAGGGAAATACACCAATGATGTGGCTTCTAAGAACATATTAGTTATGTGGTGACATATGATAAGGATACACGGTTTGATGTGGTGGTCTTTAGAGGTTTCTTTTTTACTTATATTAGAGGACAGTAAGTCACACAGATGGAGAACCACATGGCCGCAACAACATGTGATACGCCTTTCAATTTCTTGAGGAGGAGTTCAGACCATCTCATTAACCGTCTCTTGCATTCTTTTCACCCTTGATAAATAAATACTGTAGCAAAAAAGTTTTTTTTTTGTTCTGTTGTTTATATCTCTATGAAAGCAACGAACAACCTATATGTAGAATTACACATGCTATACTTGTCAGAAATTTTAGTGGCAGGAAATATCAAACTTTAGTCAATTTGGCCTATGGTAGAGATTGTGGTTTCAGCATAGTTTGGCTTTGACTTGTATATGATTGCTTATGAATCTATAGAAACGTTTTGTGGGTGTACTTAACTTCGTTGATCAATGTATCTCAATTTCTATTATAGACCAACATGAGTGACCATGGAGAGAAGACCTGCCCACTGTGTGCTGAAGAGATGGACCTGACTGATCAACAGTTGAAGCCTTGCAAATGCGGCTATCAGGTATTTCATCTACCTTCAGGTATACTGCTTAGTCTTGAAACTGAGTATTATAGTAGGGAGAACAGTCTTAAAACTGAGTTGTTCTTTTCGTTACCTCTTTTCAGATAAATGTTGAAATTTTTGTGTTTGGAGTTATGAATTGCATGTTTTTATTACAGGCATGCGTCAATCCTGATTGTCTCTATTTGCATGAGGTTGGTTCTCAAGAGGATAGCTTCACAAATATGAATTCATATCAACTTATACAAGTTAAAATTTGACCATCTAATATTTTATATTCCCTCTGGCATTCATGATTGTTCTGTTTCCTGGATCCGTTTTACTTCGTACGTAGTATATGTAAAATATGATGGTTGGTTTAGTATTTTTGGATGATTAGTTAAGTCTTATAGTAATTTTGAAGGAGTAGAGTTCAACAAATCACTGGAGAAACAAATATTCTGCAGCACCGTTCATGGAGCATACTACCTCCACCACTGGATGCTTATTGCAGTGACATTTCTTCTGCAAAACCAGTTGTAAAGGTTCCTTCAACTGTAAGTCCAGTTCAATCTCAACTTTCACTTGACATGACGTGTTATTTGGCTTGAGTCATGTGTTCACGGTTTTTATCTAATTTTTCATGTTCCATTTTGGATACAAATCATAGTGAAGAGGATCTTTCTTGTTGTTCTTGTCAATGTTGTTGGTGTCATAATGAGTTTTCTTCTGTATATGAAATTTATAGCGTCGTTCAGAGTGTCGAAAGAACAAAACACATACAAAAATATTTATATGTTTATACGGAATAGAAATAAAAAAAAGACCCAACAACTGTTCCAAAAGTACAAGAAGAACAAATGAGAAAAGCTTAGTGACCGGTTAGTTAATGCAGACTCAAAAAGTACAAGAGCACGGCTGAGTTTTGTAAACTCAAAAAAGTACAAGAACAAGAACAAAAATCTGATTGGTCCACTCGAGAAAAAGTTTGGTAAATTGAAGAGGAAAGTTGAGGGGTCAGACAATCAGGAGATTCGGTAGTATAATCAAAATGAACAAAGTGAAGTTTACTGATAAAGTGGTTTGTGAGTTCGAAAAGGAGATGGATGGTTTGGTTCGCGAAATCAAGGTCCATGTTATAAGAGGATGATCTCTTGATAAAGCTATATGCATTTATATGAGTAGAGTACTTATGTTGATGTTGTTTATACAAATCTATACTTCTAGATTTTGTTTGTGCGCCTGCAACATGAAGTGTCAATATCAAGTACGTTGTTCAGAAAATGTCGTCCTTTGTACCAGTGCAAGGTTGAATTAAATCTCAAAGACATTAGTAAAATAATGGGTTGAATTCATATGTTGTTACAAACTCACCAAGGAAGATTGGACAAAAGCTTTTACAAACCCTTCTCGATTATTGTTTGTGGCTCTTAGCTTACGACTATAGGCTAGATTGGCAAAGCGGAGAGGGGAGCAACAATGGTAAGCAACTGAAGCAGGGGCGGGGAGGAGGGAGCTGTGAGCGGGGGCTGGGAGTAAGACCTAAAATATATATTTATTTTTTTTATAAATAAAAATTCTTTGTTTTGAAACAAATTTATTTAGAACTAATTTTATTAAAAAATAAAATTATGAAAAATATCTACGAAAGCAAAAAAACAAATAACGAAAAATTAGCAATTTTATAAATTAAAATTAAATATATATTTTGAAAATATTAATTTTAAATTTGAATTAGGAAATATTGAAAGCATATTCCAATATATTGTTTCTTATTTGGACTCAAGTTAAATATTTTTTTACCAGAATATTTTGGTTTCAAAATTAATATATTTAAGTGATAATTGTTTAAAAATAATAGTCCAAACTCTCCCATATCCAGCGTGATAACCCTTAAGTTTTTAGAGCAGTTACCAGTTTTTCTTACAGATGTGAAAGGAGTAAAAAAAAATCTTGATTGGCGTTGACTCATACCGTTTCCCACATAACGCTCCTACAAACGCTTTGCCAATCTAGGCTTATATCGCCATTTAAGCAATATAGATTGACCCGAACTTTAGGCCCATTTCTTGTATTAGTGGGCCTTAGCGATACTTTAGTTCTCTTAACGAATTATTTTTGAATAAGAAGAGTACTACTATTAATGGTCTGTTTTCCATTTGAAGCACTAAGCATCGAAACAGAGAGAACACTCTGTTTTTGCAAGTTTTAGCTACAAATGGCCAAAACCTTTTAGATCAATCACATCTGAAAAAACTAAGATCTGGAGAAACTTTGTTCACCTTTTTATTTCCTACTAAAAAAATTAGGGTTTCAGAGAGAGAGAGAGTGTCTAAGAACAACAAGAAACTGACGACAATGAACCAAGGTTTTATCACCTCCTCTGTTCCTGATTCTTCCATCGTAATCTGTTCTTCTAGACATTGATGTTCTTACTTTTATTCTTTTGGAACAGGAACTTATTCGGATGGTTCTACTTCCAAGTTCTTTAAAGCTTACCTTCCTGGTGAATCCGGAGATGATCTGGTAATAAAACACACTTCTCTTAACTGTTTTTGCTTTTTTACGTATTCTGGTTGCTTGAAACTTGCAGAAACTTTTCAGGTACTACCCATTTCTTTCAACAGATATTTACAAAAATCTTTGCCTAAAACTGTAACTGTTAGAAGTGTTAGTGGGAATATTTGGAATATGGTGTTGAGGAAACGTGGTGGTGACTATGAGGCTGAGAGATTTGTTATGGTTAAACGGTTGGAAGAAGATTGTTAAGGACGAAGATCTGAAAGACGGAGATCTCTTGGCATTTGAGTTTGATGGCTCTCGTTGTTTCCATTTTTGTATCTATGAGCATGAGACAGAGTGTAAAAGGATTAAGAGAAGTTCAGATCAGAACGAGGAGATCAACATGGATTCTGATGGTGAAGAAGAAACTTGGGCTAGCAATGATGTTACCGTTCTACATGATGATGATGATTCTGAAGATCCTGATTATCATGATGCTGCTGTTGAGGATTCTGATGATGATACTGCTGAGGATGAGGATGGTGAGCATGAGGATGAGAATGATGGTAAGAACCCCCAGTTTACTGTGACACTCAATCCAAAGAGGCAAAGCCAGCTGGTAAGCAAAAAAACTGAATGTTAAAGATATTTCAACACTTCCATTTAAACATCTTTAGGGTTGTTTTATGTGAATGCATCAATTATACGGATAATTTCGCTATGTTATATGATGTTTCTTTCTTGATGCAGCACATACCGGCTCATGTCATAAAGGACTATGATTTAACCTTCCCGGAGCGTATAACAGTCGTGGACAAATTGGGATCATTGGAGAAAGAAATCAAGATTCAGGTGAATGGCTGCGTCTTTGTCAAGGGATTTGGAAGTGTTTTCAGAAGGAACAAAATGAGGACGACTGATAAAATGATATGCGAGGTTAAGAAGACTGGGACTAATCTGGTTCACACCATCAAGGTCAACATTATCAGCGGATGATTTCTTCACTAAGCTTTTATGCGTCTTATGTGTCATAGCTGTGAGTTGGTTTTATTGTGTTAGCAATGCTAAATCGCTATCTATGGATTTGGTTTATAACTAAGGATTTGGTCGTTAGAGATGTTTTAAAGTTAAAATAAGATACTTTCCTATAAAGAGGTTCCTGAATCTCATCAAATCTCTCTGTTTTCTCCTGCAACAATGTCTTTAAAGCATATCATGTTGTCTTGCTGTCTGCAACAACTAGGGTCCGAAACAGTCTTTTCATACAAATAGCACTTACATTGTTCGGTGGAGTAAATCAAATGACATTAAAGTATAGTGACAATGGGTTTGGATTTGTATCTTGTTGTTGGCACAACTTCTGGTTACAAACTTACAAATCAAAATAAGAAAAGAGAACCAAACACTAGCAATATGTCGCAATAGATCATCATATTGGACTTCAACAATAAGGGTCCAAGTTATGTCCAACTACAGGGCTGTTTAGGGACCTGCAAGTTCATGTAAAGAGAATGTTATTAACTCCTAGTGTTATATGATCTTTAAGAAAAGGGTCGACAGAGAAGCAGAAGACACGAGGAGAATAATGCTACAAACCTCAGCCGTCTTCTATTCACTAAACATTTCTTCTTCTGCTTACAAGTTTATCCATTAAAAATCATGAGGTCGTGCTGAAATATGAGGCAAATACTACCACAAACTCTGGGAGTTTTCCATCAAAATCTTGATCTGGCCGGACTAAACAACTGAAGTTACTATTATACCCCATCGCGACTCGTCTCTGTCACTCTGTGACACAGGACAATACTGTCATATTAAAACTCTATCTAGAATGGATCAAAATTTAAGCCCATTTGTTTTCGTGGGCCTTAGCGAATGCTTTTGTTCTCTAACGAATCTTCTTTCAACAAACGACGTCGTTCGGATAGTGGTTTTTCCATTTGAAGCAAGAAGTAGAAACAGAGAGAAAACCTCTGTTTTCCAAGTTTTTGCTACAAAAGTCTAAAAGCCACTCAAGAAACATTGCGATCTGAGAAAACTGGGGGTTTGAAACAACTTTACTCACCTTCCTATTCCATCAGGAACTAGGATTTTCAAATCGCAGCTCTACATCGAAGTAAAAGTAGTTTGTACCAGTCCTTGGAGTTTTACATTTTCCATTTGAAGCAACAAGCGTTCAAGTCTCCATTTTTGCTACAAAAGGAAAAATATCTAAATCAAAATATAAGATCCAGGGAGCGAGACAAGTAGCACAAAGAAGTGAAGATGAACAAAGGTTTCTGCTTTGGACTTTTTTTTTTTGTTCTTGATTCTACAATTACACAATGTATATCCTCTGTTCTCATTTTTTTTTGCTTTATAATAGGAAACTCTTCGGATGATTGTCTTCCAAAGTTCTTCAAAGTGTACTTACCTGATGAATCCGGCGATGATCTCGTAAGAAAAAACACTCTTCTCTTCACTCTGTTTTTGTTTTTTTTTTTGGTTTTGGTTTCTGAGATGTTCAAATGTAGATTTCTATTTTGGTTGAGACTTTCACATATGTTTGCAGAAAATACCCATTTCTTTCACCAGCTTTGTACCAAAGCCTTTTCCTAAAACTGTAACGGTTAGAAGCATTTCTGGGAGCTCTTGGGAATTGGCGTTTAGGAAATGTAGTGGTGATGTTGAGAGCTTTGTTTTGGTTAATGGGTGGAAGAGAATTGCTAAAGATGAATATCTCAAGGGTGGAGACTTCTTGGAGTTTGAGTTTGACGGCTTTCGGCACTTCAACTTCTGTATCTACGAGCGTGAGACCATGTGTAAAAGGGTAAGAAGTTGTTCAGAGCAAAGCCAGGAAGTCAAAGTTGAATCTGAGAGTGAAGAAGAAACTCGAGCTACTGATGACGTTTTAGCTCCTGATGAAGAGGATGAAGAGGATGATGATGATGATGATGATGATGATGATGAGGATGATTCTGATTATGATAGTGATGCTGCTCTTGAGGAAGAAGATAATGATGGTGATAAGTCTGATGACTATGTTGTTGATGATGCTGTTAGTGAGGATGGTGATGATGATGATGATGTTGAGGATGTTAATCTTGGTGATGATGCTGCTGGCGATGATCGCCATCTTCTGGATGATCCCGAGAATCCATCTTTTACTCTGAGACTGAATCCGAAGAAGCAAAGCCAATTGGTAAAGATTTGAATGTTAAAAGAGCTTTCCATTTATGAGTTTTTTATGTGAACGCTAATACAAATATAACAATCAGTTTATGCTTTGTTTTTTTTTTGATGTTTCTTTCATAATGCAGCTCATCCCAGCTCAAGTCATAAAAGACTATGGCTTGCATTTCCCTGAGAGTATCACTATCGTTGATCCACTAGCGAAAAAATTCGGGACATTGGAGAAGCAGATCAAGATTCAGACGAATGGCACTGTGTTTGTCAAGGGGTTTGGCAGTATCATCAGAAGAAATAATGTGAAGACAACGGATAAGGTGATATGCGAGATCATGAAGACGGGTGATAGTAACCTGGTTCAAACAATGAAGATCCACATTCTTAGTGAATGATCCGTCATGGATCTCTTTAGTTATTTGTTTCAGTGGGTTTTTAAGTTAAACCAAGACTACGGTGGTTTATTAAATTCATGTAAAAGAGTCTCTCTATTTTCTGAATCCAGTCAGATCTATATAATGTCTTGTGTTGTTGACTATACAAATCTATCTATTCTTGTTTTGTGTGGCTGCCTGCAACAACTAGTGAAAAAGTCTCCCAGTAGCTTCATACAAATAGAATGCATTGTACTTACATTGTATGGATTCATCTTAGAGATATTATAGTAAAATTACAAATGGGATAGGGTTTCTGTTTTGGTATTAGCCCTCAGTATATGTTACAAATTACAAGCAGAAAGATTACCACACAGTGACAATAGATTTTAGGAGAAATCGTCGTATTGGCTGGCCTTCCACGGTTGGGTCCAAGTTATTCCAACTTCAGGGTTGTCTAGAACCTGCACGTTCACGTATGAAGAGTGTTATTACAAGTAGTTTTTATAGGACCGTAAGAAAACTATTGCCCTATATATGTGTTTGGGATTGACAAAGAAGCTGCAAACAGGAGGAGGGTAATGCTACAAAACTTGGAAACTCTGCCTTAGTCTTCTATTCACTAAGCATTTCTCATACTTTTTGCATGTTTCCATCAAGGTTCATACTAGTACTATCATGTCAAACTCTAAACTCTAGGGGTCTTCCATCAAAATTGGGTTCTTTTCATGTGGATAGTAAGAGTAACATAATGAACATGAGGATGAAACTGCAGCTTCTGTGCTGAGTCAAAAAGATGAGTTGAACGTTGTTGTTTCTCAGAAAGTCTAACCTTAATTAGACGGAGGGGGGAGGAAGCTATGGTGGTGGTTGTGAGCGGTTCATGAGATTGTGGTGGTGGTTCTGAGATGTGTAGTCAGATGGGTGGACGACATAGAGACCGGGCTGATTCAGATTGAAAAAGGGCTGAGAAGGATGAGGTGTAGCTGGCGATGAAGGCGGGCGTGTATCTGAGAGTGAGAATCCTGATGATGCTGCATTTGAGAACAGTGGCGGTGCTGTAGCTGCTACAGCGGTCCCACCACTGGACTGATCATGCCCTTGCCATGTCCTGGCTGGAAAGCTTTGATGAGAACGTAACATTGGACCTTTCTCTGGCGTTCTTTCCTGGAGACAAGAGCTGAATTTTTAGCACAGAAGATTATTCACTGAAATCTTCAC
>NC_025695.1:45634876-45676388 GCF_000633955.1 Camelina sativa | reverse complement strand
GGAGGAAGCTATGGTGGTGGTTGTGAGTGGTTCATGAGATTGTGGTGGTGGTTCTGAGATGTGTAGTCAGATGGGTGGACGACATAGAGACCGGGCTGATTCAGATTGAAAAAGGGCTGAGAAGGATGAGGTGTAGCTGGCGATGAAGGCGGGCGTGTATCTGAGAGTGAGAATCCTGATGATGCTGCATTTGAGAACAGTGGCGGTGCTGTAGCTGCTACAGCGGTCCCACCACTGGACTGATCATGCCCTTGCCATGTCCTGGCTGGAAAGCTTTGATGAGAACGTAACATTGGACCTTTCTCTGGCGTTCTTTCCTGGAGACAAGAGCTGAATTTTTAGCACAGAAGATTATTCACTGAAATCTTCACGTTTTCCAGTTTAATGATGCAGATATTACAACACAGAAATAGCAAGCAACAACATAGAACTGTTTTTAAAGGATATCACTAAGTCGAGCTCAAGTATTTAACTGATCAAACATCACAACAGTAACCAGGTTCTGAACATCTATCTAACTGAACTCACTTATCACAAAAATTACTCAGGTCAAGTAAAGTTTGAAAATATTTAAAATTGTCTTTCTATTTCTCCTGATGTACTAGTTCTGGACAGAAGGTACAGAAGATTGTGAAAGTTATAAATGTATGGCAGTAGCAATCAGTTGGATATAAAGAGATGTGAGTTATGGTATTTATATTTACCATGGTCGAAAAGAACGCAGAAGGAAGGGAATGCCGATTACTAAGGTGATCTGAACCCCTCTTCAAGAAATTGAAAGGCGTATCACATGACGCTGTAGCCATGTGGTTCTCCATCTGTGAATATAAATCAAATGGAAGGGTCAGAAATTCATGAATCAAGGAAGAACCACGAGGGCTCGAGCAAGTTAATCCGGAAAATATAGCTTTGAGTTCCAGATTGCAATGACAGATCGACAAAGAAACATTTGATTAATGGTTGGAGCCAAACGCATATGAAAGTAAAGTAAATCATATTTGGAAAATCGCACCTTGGTGTTCCTTCCACATACTATACTGTTAGGGACATGGTGAAGCCGCTGGGCTCTATCTTTTTGCTTTGGACTATCTCCCAGTGAAAGAGAGATTCCCAAGTTGAGGTCAAGCTTAACATTAGCTGAATAGTGAATTCAGAAAACAAAATAGTAAGTTCGTAGTAGCTTTTCACATATTGAGCAGAGAAATCAAAGATGGTAGCAAAAGTTGCATAGCATTGACCAGTTTAATAAACAATGAACCGAGCATCAATAACATTACCTGCCTCGGGAATCATCCGTGATGCATGAGGCTCAATTAAGGAACCAGCTTGCCTTCCATTCCATTGCATGGCTGCCTTATCACAACCCCTAATTCCATAAGAATCTAAGCCATTAGTCTTGCAAATTATCCTAATAGCTAAAAGAATTTAGGATAAAAGAGTTCATCATACTGTAATTTACAATCACCAACAGCTGCAGCTTATACTCAGATGACAAACATCCCAAGACAGATATAAAAGTCTCATAGCCATCAGAATCTCTAGATATAACCCATAATTACAAATGGGGTTCTCCTCCTAATGGTTCTAACAGAAACATTTTCACATCAACGAAAAATAACCAAAATCTTCATCTGAGTAATCTCACTCTTTTTCTAGCAATGACTGACAACTACATTTAGACAATAACACAAAGAACACTGCATGTGTAAAAGCCCAAAATTAGATACAGGGAAAAGTTTATTACATGTTTCCATGAAACTGCTCCATTTGAGCTCCTCCCCAGCCGCCAATCTTTTGCAAAGCAACTCCTTGATATCTTGAATTATTCCTTGAGAAACCAGAGCTCTGTCGCCGAAGTACTTGCACAACTTCCTCTTTAGAAAGATTCGCCATCTGTAAAGTTCGAAAACAAGATCAGAACAAATCACCAGCATTCTTGTCTTCTTCATTATATATTCAATATCCGTAATCAAAAACCTGCTTGAGATCCTCTTCATAATCGCTGATAACGAAATTGATATCAGCCTCCAGACCCCTGAACTTGACAGCAGCTCGATCATAAGCCCTACAAGAACCAATGTTGAACTATGAAACAACAGTATCATAACCAAAAAAACAGTTGAGTGATCAATTAGGTCATATAAAACAACATAACTTTCAAAAGGCATTACCTAGCAGCAGCATGGGCAGTATCAAATCCACCTATTGAATTCAAAAAGTTAAAAGCTTTTATTAGAGAGCTAAGAACACAACATCAAAAAAAACAGCTCACAGTGGTAAAACCAATAGAATCCAATCCAATACCTAAATAAACTTGTTTGCCGCAATCCCTGCAACCAGTAAAATTGATTAAAATTTTAATACAAAATCTACAAAGCCCAGAACTTGGGAGCTAAAAGATAAACCCAGTTAAGACTCATCTAAGTAAAAAAAAATTACCAAATATGCGATTCCCATCTCCCGGTCCTCCGGTAGAAAGTGACACCTCTATACTGCGAACTCTTAGACCTAGGACCTCTCCTGCTTTTCTTAACCGGCTGTGACGGCGGCTGCATCACCCGTACAGCATCACCACCACCACCACCACCGCTTCCGCTGCCAATAAAGTCTCCGCCTTGATTCCCTCTCTGGAATGATATATCAACGGTGTTTCTAGAACTTTGTGCGCTCGAATCCATAAAACTAATACCATCTTTAGGAACAGGAAAAAACTCCTTAGTCATCATCACGGCACTTCTCTCATCATCATCATCACCATCATCTTCTTCTTCACCTCCTCCTCCTTTGAGTATTTCAAATTGAAACTTGACGGTTCTAGTGGAACAAAGCTCATCTTCACCATCGATACAGCTAGATGATGCCTCAGCATTAACAACAGAAGAGTTCGACGTCACCGATTCATCCATCTGATTATTCAAAGAAACCCCTTTAACAGTATCCGAATCGAAGCCGAGATTGAGATCCAGCATGAACAAAAAAAAAAAAAAAAAAAACTAAAACCCGACCTCAGAAAAAGTCAACGATCGGTCAATTGATTTTAGAAGAAATATCACATTTTCATCTGAGACAAAGAGTTGGGAGATTTTCAGATTCTGTTGGAGAAGGGAATAATAATAATCTCTCTCTCTCTCTCTCTCACAGATGTAGCTCGATCACTATGGAGACAAAAAAAACTAGATTCAAGAAACATACATGGCTAATTTGTTCTATGGGGGACTTGAAGAGACAAAATAATACTAATATACAGCTTTCGCCGGACGAAAGAGATTATCGTCGGCGAAGGAAGAGGAAGAACAAAAAAAAAAAAGAGAAACGGGGAATGATGATGGGACGTAAGCCTGTGGGTTAGTGGCAACAAAGGAACATTAATCTCTTTTTTATTATTATTCCTTCTTTCTCGGCAATTGGACACCGGTTCTGCCTGTATCCGGTTTAAAAAGTTAAAACGTGCTACTTGTTTTGTTTTTATTAGCAAAGTAAAAAAAAAAAACATATTTGGGAAAATGATATATTTTTCAAACATAATTAGGAAATACATACATTTACTATTTATAATTGGGAAAAAATACATTCACTACTGTTTAGCTATTTCCACGTCTATTTTTGCCATTAAGGATTCTACTTAATTACATCATATGCCATTGTTTCCCATTTTTTTTTTTTTTTTTCAAATAATTGTTAATATAATTATTTTTTAGAAAACTTTTTAAATACAAAAAATCTATGTTTTTTCTTTACAATTTAGTATGAATTTAAATTAATAATTTTTAAATAAATTATATAAATATTTTGTATTCGTACACATTTTTAAGTGTACAGATATCTATACATTAATAATGTGTACAGATGTAATTTTTACAAAACCATTGGGATACAGACATCTGAAAACCTAAGAATTAAACAAATTACAAATTTTAGATCCGTACACCTAATTAAATGTACAGATGTTTGTACACACTATTATGTGTACAGATGAAATTTGTTTAATTCTTAGGGTTTCAAATGTCTGCTTGTACTGCAATGTTTTTATACAAATTACATCTGTAAAGTTAATAATGTGTACAAACATCTGTACACATAATAATGTGTATAGACATCTGTACACATACTAAGGTGTACGGATAAAAAAATTTATATAATATATTTAAAAATTATTAAATAAAATTCAATGTATTTTTTGTGTCTAAGAAGTTTTCTAAAAATAGATTATATTAACAATTATTTGAATAATTATGATTGGATGAAAAAAAGTTTTATTTATTACCCACACACATACTCATTTTTGTAATTTTCTCACCAAACCTATGCCCCACCATTTCTCCATATCTCACAAACTCTCTATTACATAACATCCTATTTTTTCAATTTTAAATAGTGAATGTATTAGTTTCCAGTTTCCAAAATGTACTAATTTGCTAACAAACCCTTAAAAAATTATGAAATTTTACTGTTATTACTTTTTAAGCATTGCAGTCTAAAACAGTATAGCTTTTGGTGATTTTTTTTTACTGAACAAGGATAAGTTATTAAATAGTAATAAACTACACTAGATATGCATATGCTAGAGAGCCTATGGACATTAAACAATACGGTGCAGTTGTTAAGAATGTGTTAATTATTATTATTATTATTTTTTTTTTGAATGTGTTAATTAGTCTTAAGTTAATTTACACCAGTTTGAACTTTGAAGTGTGTTTTATTATCTACTCCCTCTGTCTCACATAGTTTGATGTTTAGTATATTTCACTCATATTAAGGCATAAGAAATATAATAAATTCATTATTTACTTTTTCTTTCAATTGGGTAAAGAGGTAAGTTTTCTTCTCTCTCACCTTTCTTATTTCTCATACTTTTCCACTTTTTACTCAAATAAATAATTAAAAAAGGAAAATTTATATTAAAAAATTGTAAACATCAATCGTTTAGGAACAAAAAAAAATTCCTTAAAACATCAAACTATCAAGGACAGAGGGAGTATAACCATTTCGTAAACAGATCATCAAAGGTTTCACTTTTTATTTTTAAACAAGCTGAACTTAAGTGAAATAGTAGTAAATTTAAAAAAAAAAAAAAAAAAACAGAATTTGTTAGACATAGAATGAATTAAACGAATTCGTTGTTAAATTATATGTCGTGTTAATCTAGAAACAAATAAGAAAGTAAGATCGGAGAGAAAGAAAGAGAAAATGCATCTAAGACCTATTTACAACTTTGAAGACACATAAAACCAAAAACCACTTAGAAGACACATATTCATAACTTTGAAGACAATGCATTTGTTTCCATTTATAGGCGGGTCCTATAGTTTATAGATACGTCCTACTCACAAGAAAGAAGAGAAAAATCTATAAAGAGTGAAATAGAATATTATGATGGCTTTATTAGTTGGATAACAAGTTTCCAACTAATGTAAGTGTCACACGTAAAAAAAAAAAGTGAAAATAAGCAAAAAATTAAATGCATAAATAAACAGAAATTATATCATCTAAAAAGTAGTGGTTATTGTAAAACGAGTGTGAAAATAGTTTAAGATGATAGAAAAGCAAATTTCACTTACATCATTGACGAAAGTTCGTATCATCAAATGATCAATGTATCATGATATATTCTTTATGTTGGCATGTTGCATTCATCGGAGTTCGAACTCAGGGTTACTGGCCAAAAAAGAAAAAAAAATGGCTTAAAAAATATCTTCTAGTTGTGTCCATCCATACGAATCTCTTTTTTTTTTCATTTGTAAATTGTTTATGTAATGGGGTAGGTCAAATGATAAATTTGCGACTTGTTTTAGCCGGTTGCCGAAAAATTGGAGTGTCAGAAAAATCTCGAAGATCATGAATATTAACGAGTAGCAGAGAGCCACGTGTACAACAGAGATTGAACCCCAGCCATTCAACTACTCTTTCTCTAAGGTCAAAATCTTCCTCATCTGTCTATCTGATCTGACGGTCCATATCCGTTCTTAGTTCTTACCTTCCTGAAATTTAGGGAATTCATTTTTTCCATTTTTCATTTTCATTCTACTTTTTTAAAGATTTGCCATTTTACCAAGTACAACCTTTGACGAAAACTGTTAATGTGAAACTGGGTTGTGGTACTGGAGTCACCATACTTGCAAGAGAAAATAAATCGTCTATAAAAAATAGAAAAAACGGTATGACGGTACATTAAACCAGAGAAAACGAAATTTTCAAAAGAAAACCAGAGAAAAAAAAAACAAATTTAGTCTTTATCTAGAATTTTAAAAATGTCACTGTTATTATATTTTTTTCTTTTTTGTTGTTGTCATTTTCTCTAATAAATACTATCAATCATTTCTTTGTAAAAACATAAATATATTAAACATACACTATAGACGTGGACGCCTCATGTCCTATCTTCTTTTGATGGATGTATAATATTATTTTCTCTTCTTCTTTTTTCTATTTTTTTGGGGAAAACCTCTACATACCTAATTTATCACACTTCGGTTAAAGGCTTTTTGTTCAAGATTTGTCTATTTAGAATTTAGTAACATTCCCTAGAACACAGATTCACTAGCATTGTGCCATTGTGGTTTGGAAGCTTTTCCACTCAGTGTTTTCTTACCTTCAGACTTGAGTTATAGGATTATATCATTATAAAACCCGGTTGTTGCTATGATATACTATTTTCTTTTAGTAATGAAAACTTCTTTAAATTTAAGTTGAATAAAAACAAATCACAGATAATATATTTAAATTATCAATAGTTGTCCACAAAGTCCATGATCATATGAGTTTATTATTCAGAAAATGAATATTGTTTCTGGTACGATGTGACACTGCAATTTCAAGTTGGCCATCTTTTTCGTGCGGTTTTTCAATTATGCTGATTTTAATACAAAGTACTTTAGTACTGTATATTTTTATTAATATTTTAAAGTAAGGGTAATTTAAACAGAGAGTAATTATGTGTTTTCGTTTACAAAAAAAAAGCCAATAAACCGTCCTGCAACAATCAGTAACTAATTGCCGATAAAGCTTGCAGCCGAGTACACGTACATATTCCTGTGAGAATCTCCAACGAATGACCCAAGTTTGTGTTTACTTACCGACGTTACCGTCATTACTTGTAGATAACTAACGTAAGTTTTCATCTCCTAATTTGGTTTGTTTTAGCTTCCCCAAACTTTCGGAATTAACAATTCACAAGAAGAGACGTAATAGCCATTTAATTTGCGTTTTTTCAAATTGTTATTAAAACTCAACCTTGCTTATCAGAAAACCTTAATTAAACACCAAAACTCCAAAACCATTTCTTACAAGAATTATGTAACTACCTTAAATAGCTTCCCCAAACTTTCGGAATTAACAATTCACAAGACGAGACGTAATAGCCACTTAATTTGCGTTTTTTCAAATTGTTATAAAAACTCAACCTTGCTTATCAGAAAACCTTAATTAAACACCAAAACTCCAAAACCATTTCTTACAAGAATTATGTAACTACCTTAAACACCCGAACAGTTTATGTGTTGTAACTATCTTCAGACGTAAACACCGAGATACTAATACTAAAGTCAGTAACGAAGCTTAAGCGATTCCAAGATGTTTGCAATGTTGCTTCCGTGAGATCTACGCAAGAGATGGATAAAAGGCATGAGCTTCTGCACCAAACACCAAAACAGATCAATCCTAGACATCTTCGTCGATTTCAGTGCGTTGCACACCACGAAATTCCCATACTCATTCCTCGCCAGCCTCATCAACCTGTCTCCATCGCACTCCAAAAGCTCCACAACCACCACTACCATCGACTCATGATCCACCTCCAGAAGCTTCTCCACGATGTAGCTTCCATACTTCTTAAACGAGAGGTCAATGCAATGGCCACAGAGACTAACCGCGATGTTGTGCATGGTACGCAAGTCTTTCAATGCAAGCACACGTTGGACCACAAAGTTCCCTGAAGCGTCGTTGCTTAGGCAGAGAGCGTTGTATGCGACCAAGTCTAGTATCTGATCTCTGTAGTAAGGATCATCGGCATCGGTTATGATATCGTTGAGGGCGATGCAGCCGTGTTGGTCACGCGCTAGGTCGAGAGCGTAGTAGAGAACCTTCTCGTACATTGCCTTCTTCATGTCCTCATCAAAAACGACCATGGCTCGTATCGTCACGTAGGATGCGTATTTGTCGGTCGTGATGTGGAGGAAGCGGCGCAAGATAGCGGCGCAGAAGAGCGCGTCAGCGTCATCTGATTTGCCGAGGAGCTTCTGCACGCGTCTCGAGCCGTGCTTGTTTGTGACGATCGCCATGAAGTAGTCGGAGTCTGACGTCAGCGAAGAAGCCATCCTATGAAGCTCTGTTTTGTCTAACGTTGCGATCATCTCTTTAAAGGAGGACATACCGTCGCAGCAAGTCATTAGGTTGAACATCGCTGCGTGCAAGTGAGTGGCGGAGGCGCGTGGGGCGAACCCCGGAGGAGGAACGGAACCGGAGATTCCATTAGGGTATGGTAAAGCATCGAACAAGGTCGACATTGAAAAGGTATCACCAGCGACTGCCATTGATGATATACAGAAAAGGTTTCCTTTAATAAATTTGTTGTGTGGTTTTTGAGAATGAGAGAATTGTGAATGATGAGATTGTTGGATCTGTGGTGATATGCTAAATAGTATTTATAGATGAAGTTTTAGGGTCTTTTGTTAGTTTTCCTTTTCCTAGTTACAACACAAGTCGGATTTACATTATTCCTTTTCCTTTTGGTAACTTTATGATTTTACTACTTGTATTTGGAAAATAAAATGGAAACAAGTAGAGAATTTCGTACAATCTACAACGTTCTACGAAGAAGTTGAATTACAATTTAGCCACAAAAATCAAATTAACTTGGTTTCTTTTCAAAAAAGGAAAAATAGCAACTAAAGAGCTTTGCTATATTTGACTCTGTTTCGGAGCGTTTCAACTATATTTGACTCTGTTTCGGAGTATTTATACATTTGGGCTATAATAAATTGAAGGCCAAAGAACTCTCTCAAGATTATATTGTAAACATATATTTCAAAATCAGAAGTTGTAAATAAAGTAACATGAATGAAATCCAAAACATGTTTTACCATTTGGTGGATATTCTAATATCAGATTCTGCAAAAATACGCACACACACACACACACACACACACAAATTCTCCAGATGATATAATCACACAAAAATCAGATCAAAATTTTCAGTAATGCTAACACAAACCAAATATCTATTTAAAATGTTGATTCTTGCTGACTTCATCAATGACCGTAAGAAGAAACCGTAAGAAACAAGTCAAGTTTGAGCAGAGAAGCGTAAATCAAACCCTTTCGATTGGAGGATCTTCGTAAACAACGAACTCAACTTCGCAGTAGTGCTTGCATTTATAAACCTTGAGTTTTTTTTTTGTCAATAAACTATATTAGATTTTGTTCATTTTTTCTTGTCAATGAACTAAATTAGAGTAATTAGTATTTTTTTGGTCACATTCAACAATACTAGATTAGTATTTTCTTGGGATTGGATTCGAGGGGTAAGAATTTGAACTTTATTATTACCTCTAACTGCAACTAACCAAAAAAGAAAGAAAAAGAAGAAGATAATACCAAACCGAGATTGTAATTATTATTCAATCCAGAGTCTAGCCAAACAGCACAACCAGTGATACCACCATAAAAATTAACATCAAATATACGATAAGCGCAGCTATCTCACCACCAAGACCCTCATTGAATTCGGTTAAGGGGATCGGTTTAGCTCCATAGGTGTAGGTAAAAGAATATCCACACCTGAAAGGTAACAAAGGAAGCACTAAATGTTTTTATATAATTGTGTTATCTGAACGACAATATGTTGCTATCAAAGAGGTAGTATACGTACCTGCAAGTTATGCGGTCGCATCCGGAAGAACGTTCAACCATGTGTTGGCAGTTATCACATTGACGCCACTGTTTATGATTTGCTAGAGACTTTAGCTCCGCATCATCGTTTTCAATTTGCAACATCTTGTAAAAGCTGCAGCTTAGCAGACTATGCCACGGAACTTTGCAGTTGATACAGAAGTCGCCACCACAACTGAAGCATCTCCTACGTCCAGTCCCAGCAAATACAGTAAAACCTCTATAAATTAATAATGTTGGGACCAAGACATTTTATTAATTTATAGTGATATTAATTTATAGATATATTTTTAATTGTTTTTTTTTAAAATTATGAATTGGAACAATTATAGCAAAATAAGATTAAACTTTCGGATGTTATAAATTTTATGGTTTAGGAATTGAACTTGTAATATTTATAAAGCATTATTGACAATAAATTACAAATACTATAAACAAATTGACTTATACACATGACATACATAAATTCAAATTTATGAATAATAATAATATTAATTCTCATATTTTAATAATCTGTCTAATTATCAAATTGTAAATGATGCATATCTAAAAATTAAAACTTTAAAATTTAATTATTTGTATGACATGTTATAAAATATTTTAGAGATATCATTATAGTTTGAAAATACAACATTACAAATGTTCTATAGAAATGAGTTTTAGGAGAAACAGACACTATTATATCAGTATATATATATATAAATTTACATGATTATTAATTTATGATATTATTGGGACCATATTTTACATTGAGATTTCAAAAAAATTATTATCTTATTATCTTATCGAATATTGTTAATTTTTACACTGGCCCGACTTGGGACCAGCAAAATTTATTAATTTATAGTGATTATTAATTTATAGAGTATTAATTTATAGAGGTTATAAATTAAAGAAAAAAGCTCGGTTTTGGACATTAGATACGAGCATTTTTGGTATGGACAGTAAACTCTCTGACTATGAGGCATCGAAACCTCTCTAATCATCAGCTTCCACATCAAACTCTGCTTTTCAGTCAATATCTCCCCACATACATCCATAGATAGCTGAGAGTTACAGCGATACTGAGGACATGTCGGTATCTTTCTATCACGAAGCTTCACCTCGATATGTGCTTTCACACAAGTTAAGCAAAATCTATGACCTTGTGCACAAGCAGGAAACATGAAATAAGTATCAATGTCGTCGAAACAGATATCGCAAGTCTCTTCCATGAAACTCTCTTCCGTGAAACTGTTATTCTCTACCGTGAAACTTTTCTTTTCTTCTGTGAAACTTCTCTTCTCTTGCGTTAAACTTTTCTTTTCTTCCGTCCACCTCTTTATCATAAAGGTTCTGTAGATAATCTTAGAATTATCAAAGAACATCTCAACAGGAATGCTAGACATGAATCGCTTTCTCATAGCTTTCATCACATCATGCATTAGCAAAACAATCACATTCTCCTTGGGATACGATGTTTCCCATAACTATATTAAAAATCAAATCAACGTGTTACATCATCAATTCCATTTCCTAATATTATAAGTATACAGATATTAAGGAAAAGAAAAGTGAATCTTACGTATTTGAAAATCTGAGGGAGACGACAATATATTTTGATGTGATTGATCCCTAACTTAGCGGCTTCTTCTAGACCACGCATCAAAGCCCTAACATCAGCCTCCTCTACGGAAATCGTCATGCAATGGTGACGAAGCGGTTCATTAGTGTTGAACACCAGATTATTCTCCTGGTCGCAAATTTTAACCTCAAGCCGTGTAACCGAGAATGGCGTTTCACTTTCCAAACCTCTGAAGTAAAGCTTGTAAAACTGACGTTTCACATTAGCGCGATAAACGCCATGGAAGTTCATTTCACAATCCACCAGGTTTACTGTAGTATGAGATTTATTAGATTTATATATAATAGTGTAACAACAAAGCAAATCTCCGTAATCATGATCGACGCTAAGAAGTAAGAATATTCTGAGAAAATCGGGGGAAATCATAGTTCTATGTATATCCAAAACATTTACTAATTTAAAGTCAAAAAAATGTAAGTTAAAAGATTCGGTTTAGGTAACTTAACCAAACAACCTTCACAGTCTAAGAGCATGGGCATTGGTGTCCCTCAGATTTTGGTCCCTCAAATATAATAAGATTATTTTCAGAGTTTCTTAAGTTTGGTATGGGCATTGGTGTCCCTCACATTTTGGTCCCCCAGCATGCAATATAACTACAATGAGACACAAGAGAAAGCATCAAAGGTCATCGCCAGCCATACGAAGCTAAATCACACTTGACTATTGCTTAGTTAAGTTACCTGAATAACTGACGGCAAGAGCAGAGAAAAGAGCCATTTGAACTGCAGTCCCTGCAAGTAGGAGAAGCAAAGAAACGAGTCAAGGTTCATTCTACAATATAATCAATCACCGTTTACAGTTTCAGTTCAAAACATTCTAGATAGTTTCTCTAGACTACTACACTGAGCAGCATAAACTTATCAGAGTAATATCAGCTCAAGTGATTAAACAAAACAAACAAATTCATATCAAAACGTTTTCAGCATTCTGTGACTGTAAACAAGTTGCAGAACCACAAATGCTGCCACCATGGTTCATATCTTCAATTAGTAAAAACCAGGAACAAAATCAATCCAGTAACCATGGAAGCTACAAAAGTTCCAAGCACTGAAAAAGTGACAATGGCTCCAAAGTTTGAAAAGAAAGGTTTCTGCATAAAAACCCAGCAACAACGTAAGCATCATCAAGAATTCGAAAGCAAGGATGCAATATCTGATGGTAAAACAAGAAAAGCAATAAGTACAGGAGAGGTATCTGCACTTACAGGTTGCAGACTGAAGCCTGACTGGGTGCAAACAAGTACGTCAAGGAAAAACAACATATTTGGTTGCCAAATTGAGAAGATCATGACACACAGAGACGTAAGTGTAAACTAAAGGCAAGAACATTAGCAAATACAAAACTCGATAGACTCTTCTTCTGAGATAACAATGGCTTTGTTAAGATACCTGCATCACACCAGTTACCTTGTCAAACCAAACAAAGCTATACGTTCCTCAAAAGTTAATGAAGCGGATTGAAAGTTTTTTACTTGCTATCATTGGTATGCTCGATTTTTCTACTTCCAGCAATAGCAGAGTTCTTGTCTTGTGTTTCATTAGCTGCTCTATAACCAACATACAGAGCTATAAAATGCTACAATTAGTCTTATAGTAGTTATAGTAGTAGTCAAGTATCTTCCCCAGTAAGCATCGGCTAAGATAGCTCCAATGAGAGGAGTAAGATAACAAGTCCCTTGCCATGTAGTAACATTTGTAGCAGCGGAAACGTTTCCTTGATGTAGCTTAGTAGTGAGGTAAGTGATAATATTCCCAACAATACCATAGTAAGCTAGCCTCTCACAGCATTCATTACCAAGAATGAAAGGACAAGCTTTCCAGTTCCATGTTTTCTCCTTCAATGGTGGGTTCCATTAAAGTCCACCGAACCATCTTCAGCATACAATTTTGCTTCCTGGTTCCAAAACAAAATCACAAAACATTGGAATCATCACCTAAATATAAAAACGATCATGAGAACAACACTCGGATCAAATAAAACAGTGATTACCCAGAAACTATCTCAATAAACCCATAAATGAAAAGCATAAGATCAACCTAAAGCCCAGATTTTTTTTTTTTTGGAATTCAGCAGAAACCTAAACATGCGAAATCAAAATTAGCTAAACCTAACTGATCAGAAATTGAACAAACCTGTGAAATTAAACCTTCTTCGATGAGAGGTCTTTGCTCTTCTTCGATGGAACCCATCGTCTGAATCTTCGCTACGAAACCAAATTTAGACGCTGCCACTTGTAACAAAGGACGGAGAAAAATACGTCCCCTTTGGAGGAACGTTTCTTTAATAATTGTTTCATTTCTATTTAAATTTAAAATTTTTATACTGAAGGACGGGACAAAACTACGCTGATGCACATGATCTAAGCTTTTGATTTTGTCCACGTCACCACTCGAGTCCCACATTGCACGTAGGCTACTTATGCCACGTCATCTCACCCAAAAAAAATATCTTCTCTGACCTTTTTTTTGTTTTGGTTCCACCACCTCCCCAAAAGTCTCGATCTTTTCAATCTTCTTCTTCTCTGTTTCTCTATCAAGTTTTTTTTTTTTTTTTTGTTTAAATTCTATTTTAGTAGCAACTGGGTTTTGTTAGTTGTTGCCTTGTTGGGTAAAAGAAAATATTGATACGAATCAAAACTAGATTATATGCTAAACAAACCAGATTAAGCAAAATCTGTTATTTTATTTTTATTTTTTTGGGTTTCGAAGTCAGACATGGTGAGAGATTCTGGTGTTCTTCATCTATGGATAAGCTTGATGCTAGTTTTTTTCTTCTTCTTTATTGTTCCTTTGACAATCTCGTGCTGCTTCACTTTTTGTGCTTATCTCATTTAGTATATAGCATATCTTATAGTTTGATTCTGTATCATTTCCTTATAGTTTGATTTTGTATCTGGGTTCTGAAATTTTTTTAAGAGTGGCGAGTGGATTCCGAATTCCACAAGCAAACCTACTTTTGGTGAAGCCCAACCCACCAACCCTAACTTATTTAAGGGTTTCGAAACCCTTCTCCCTCAGCATCAACGATAAGTTTTCTTTTAACTCTAGAACTTTTAGTTTCCATATTTTCTATTCTCTCTCAAACTCGAGTTTTATTCGATGTTCTTTGAGAACTAACCCTATTAACCTCGAAGTTTAGCTTTTTCTTCTCAAGGATTCGACAATGGAGTCACACACGAAAACCTACCAAAGGAAGGGAAGGAGATCAACCTTTGCTGCTGCTACAACCGGAGGTGATGCCGTCGAACCTCGAGAACCCCAAGGGAGAGGAAACGTTCCGCATTCCCAACCGTTGGCTGGACGTTTTGCTTCACCCACCCGATGCTCAACCCGATCCGTCACCCGATCCGGTGCTCGAGCAACCGATCGAGTAGACCACCAAGTACGCTCACCGAGTCCAATGGCGAGTGCTGTTCGCCGCTCTCCTCAACGTAGGGACCTGTCTACGTCTGTAAGAACTGTTACCCACCCTATGGAAGTCGATTCTGATGCTGGTGAAGGAGAGCAAGAGGAGATCTAAACATCTCGATCAAGGAGCAGAGCTGCGGTTGCAAGAGGGAAGAGACCAGCTTCAGAGAAGGCTAAGAGGGTAGTTGAGAGAGCTGCTGAGGAAGAGGATTAAGATACAGAGGAGGAGAACCGTGAGAGAGAGGAGGAGCAGAGAGAAAGGACACGCCAAGCCTCGCGGAGGCAGAAGCAGAAGGAGGTGGGGACTCCGACAAAACTCTTCAAGGTTTTCCGGAAGATGAGCTTCGTTGGTACCCGATACCCTCACCGTGAGACAATGAAGCAGTTGGGCATCGCTAGAGATGTTGAGTTCCTGTTCGACATGTGCCACCTGGACAATATGATGCGAGCTCACCTTGAAGCCTATGAGGAGGAGACGGTCCACTTTCTCTCAACTTTGAAGTTGCACTACTTTGAGGACCACCTGACCCTACTACCCGATGGGGGGATCGGGTTCATCACCTTCTCCGTGAGAAACAAGGAGTACCGGCTCATTTTCAAGGAGATGGAGAAGCTGTAAGGTTTCAAAGCTGGTAGTGGAGAAGGAATGGAGGTTAGCAAGGAGGAAATGAGGTCCCTATGGCTGACAATAGGAGACAAGCTCCAAATCCGCTCAAATAAGGAGTCCTGTCTTGAGGTATTTTCACAAGTCCCTTGCATGCACTCTTTTTGTTAGAAAAGAGACTGAGAATGTGAATGATCATGAGCTCCAGCTGTTAGACATTGCATTGTGTGGAGTTTTGGATAATGCTAGGGATGGTACACCACTAGTTGGAGATGTTGCGGATACTAGTATGGTGTTTGTGCTGCTCGATCAGTTCCTCTACCTCAAGTCATGGGCTATTAAGAGAAAAGAAGGAGGCAGAGAGATCTCCATTGGAGGACTGGTCACACCAATCTTGGTAGCTTGTGATGTGCCCTTGAAGGGAGTGGTACACGACCCGAGATGGTTGGACGTCGACTACCTCGTGCTGGCGAGATTTTTGGCTTATGAGAGGCCTAACGACATGATGCTTTTCAAGTTCGTCCATCCAACCGCCGGAGCCGCCCAAATGATCCTACCCAATGTAATGTGCACCAAGGTTCGGCTGGGAGACAACATCGACTTTGCACCGCCTTTGGAGGAGCTGTACAACACGAAGGAGGAATCCGAAACGGAGAAAAGAGAGGAAACCGGGCAAAGACAGGGAGATAGTTCGGAAGATTTCGATTTTGAGGAGTATGTGTGCTCCCAAAAGCAACCGGTTGGAGTGAGGGAAGCCTACAAGAGGATCAGATGGCTGAAGAAGATGAACAAGTTTTTGGTGAGGAAGGTAAAGGATTTTACCGGTTCGGTGAAGACTATGGGAGGTCAAATCAAGGAGCTGCAAGATAAGGCAAGCTGTGCCTCAGCTCCTACCTCGGCACACGCACCAACTTGGATGGGGAGAAGCGGACCGCTAGGGAGGAACTCGAGGAATGCCACCTCCAGATTCTTACCGAGCATCATCATACGAACTCCAAGCAGAGAGAGATGTCACCCAACCAGAAGCATCACGGAGAAGCCATTCAGACGCCTATCCGATGCTTAACCCGATGGGATACATGATGCCTTATCCGATGCACCCATCGAGCACCCAATCTGGTGATTACTCAGGACTCTTCCCCTCGCCTTACCAGATGCCATACACGATGCCGTATACGATGCACCCTGCGAGTGGCTATACGGGTGATCACTCTGGACCTTTTCCGCCATACCCATCGTACTACCCGATGCCCTACTTGATGAGCTATGCGATACCCCCTCGATCAACCCCTCGGATGCCGGTCCGAGTAAGTCGTCCGTGCATATCACCGAGCTCTCTGACGAGCAACCACCGGCACCTGCTGAAGCCAGAGACGACCCTGGCTACACGTTGGCGAGTATGGAGGCTGCTGCAACCTCCTTCTTCACCAACCCATGAGGTACCACTTTCATCCAATCTTTGTAAATAACATTGCATTTAGTTTATTTCATTTTGTGTGATTCTTGGATTCTTTTTCCAACTTTTACTTACACAGAGACTGTATAATTTAAGTTTGGGGGAGGGTCCAGAATATTTTTAATTTTGTGTTTTATTTTCTTAATTTTCTTCTTTCAAATTTTTGCATGCTAGTTTTATTCATTTGAGTCTGCATCTATATGCATTGAAAAACTCCAAAAAAATTTGAAAAATTTAAAATTAAAAAAAAAAAAAAAGAGTGTTCATGTAGTTGCATTTACATATTAGGATTGAGTCTAGTTTGTTTCATATAGGATTGTTGCATATGCATCTTAGGGGACAATGATTAAAACTACCTTGTTTAAAATCAAACCTTAGGATTGAATCTATAGCCCTTAAACACAGTTCATTGTTGCTAGATAAATGAAAAATCTTTGCTTAGATCCTTGTGTCGTTTGAATGTTTCCTCCTCTTGTTTGAACATTGGAACATCTCTATATTATTGGATTTAATTTGAACCTTAATTTTCTTGCTTATGGAACTTGAATACTTGCTAATGGTAACTCTAAACTCGGGTTAGCACTCCATTTCTACCAATCTTTTCGTTTAACCCGATTTGTTTGTCCTATCCATGAACCCAAACCTTTCTTTCAAACCTTGTTGTGAATTGTTGAGTGAGGCCTTTTTCATTGTGCTATTGGTTGTGAAACCTTGAGGGATTTGAGAACGACAAAGAACTGCCTCTTGATTTAGCTAAGTTAGAATTTGAACTAGCTGGTAGATTCAGTTTTGAAAGATAGGTGGCTAGTATGTTTATTTGGGGTTGGGTTGAGGAATAAAAAAAAAGAGGAAGTCCCTAAGGATAGAATCAATTNAAAAAAAAAAAAAAAAAAAAAAAAAAAAAAAAAAAAAAAAAAAAAAAAAAAAAAAAAGATCTTGCTATAGTCTCCTAGAAAGAAAGAAAAAAATATATACATATTAGGAGTTTAGCAAAGAAAAAAAAAAAGAGAGCTAGAAGTTTAAAGTTTAAACCTTAGGGAGTAAAAAAAAGAGTTAAAATCAAGGATATGGGTAGTGTAATTCTAGGGGGTTTGATATATACAAAAAAAAAGTGAATGAGAAAAGAGTAGATTATCAAAAGTTAAGCTTTGTATGCCCAAATTGTTCTCAATCTTAGATAATTTTCACAACTGTCTAGCATTCATTCTTTTGAGAGAAAGTCACCCAAAGAATTTGTTTTGAAACCACCTTACTAAAAAGCCTTACCATTAAAACCGATTGAGCTTGATTCACCTTCCATTTACAAGAATTCGCTAAACACTTAATTGAATGTGAAAAAGATGTTCTTTACTTTTAGATGGAGGTTGAACTAGATCGATGCATGGTAATAAGCATAGAAAAATATTTGTAAGTATGTTGATTGATCTTAGCACCATTAAACTATCTTTAAGGACTATAGCTTGAATCCTTCGCTTAGCATATAAAGGTTATGAGTCCCCGTTTTCAAACCGCACCCTCCTACTTACTTGCTAGAGGACTAGCAAGATTTAAGTTTGGGGTCTGATAACTCTCTAATTTACATGTTTTTAGCATCATTTTTGTCCATATTTTGCATTGTTCATACCCAACTTAGCATTTTTAGGTTATTAATTGTAGGAATTCACTTTTAGGCCATTTAGGGTGTTGCATTTTTGCATTTGCATGTTTTGGATGAAAATAGGTGCTTAAGAGCCTAAAATGGGGGAAAACAAGGACAAACCCGAGCATGTACCCGAAGGAGCCATCGAGCTGGAAGAACAAGTCCGAACCCCAACATGATCAAGGAGGATCCGAGAGCAGGAAGAACAATCCGAAGATCTACCCGAGGAGTAACCCGACCTCATCCTCGTGTACTCCATCGTGTAGACCCTCAGGCAGGTCTGGGAAGCTAGGTCAAAGGGGTTTCCATATATAAATCCCTCCTCTCCCTCCTCGCAAACGAGTACGCCGCAGACCCTCAAATCCGAGAGCGAGAGCCTTTGTGAGAGAACTGAGCGACTCAAACACTTTTCCCTTTTGTTTTAGATTTTATTTCATAACTTTTTATCATTTCTTTAGATTTCTATCTTGTATTCTTATCCCTCTACTTTATCGTTTAATATAATGCAATTTTCATTCATATTTGTTGTTATGTTTCTTGCTATGATTTCCGAGTAGTGTAGTAAAGTTTCTAGGGATGAGATAGATGATTTTGTGTTCTTGATCGGTTAGGATGTCTTAATTGATTGTATTTGTTTAATAGATTTCCTTCTAGATTGGTGTTATTAATGATGTCAACAAACCGAGAGGGTGAGATTAGATCTAAGGTGTTTTACCACCGAGAGGTGTAGATGAGATGCTTGAATCTACCAATGCTAGAGGTTTACTCACTTAGCCTAAGAGATTAGATGAGTAAGAGGTTTACTGACAATAATGAATCGGATCTTAATGCATGTTTGGTCATGTATCTCCAACGAGAGTTGAGTAGGAGATTGATTCAAGGTTGATTGTTTCTATCACGAGAGTGTTTTAACAAGAATTTAGAGATTCATTGTCTAGGAAATATTTGCTTGAGGCATGTAAGACATCTGTACTGGTTAGGAACACTTAGGATTCGATTACCCCATCCTTAGAAGCTTTCGTATTTTAATTGCCTGCATTTTCATTCATCACTCGATCCATTACCCGATCAGGTACACGATAACTTGCATCGAGTAACCCCTCGAGTTGTTCATACCATCTTTGCTTACTCGATCACCCCACCCGATCCTGTACTCGAATGCTTTCATCGAGTGCTTAGGTCGTGTGATTTCTTTGTTTATATTCTTTTCTTTTCTTTATTTTAGGATTGTTAGATCAAAACTCTTAATTGCTTGGCTTGACTTGCATAGTTCTGATTGCATCCTTCCTGCTAGCATAAACAACCATTTGGATTGATAACCCTTTGTACGAATCGCTCTTCTGGTAACTCACAAGTAGAAAGCAAAACCCTTTCATCTAACCCGGAAGATTGGCAATCACTCGAGCTAACTCTGCCGAAACCAAGAGAGGCTGGAGATTACAGAACCGGTGATCAAAGTGTTTTGAGGCATTCAAATCACTCTGCATTCTCAAAGTAAGTTCTTGACCTCAACTACAAAAGAAATGTCAAAACTATGACTGATTTGAAGGTATTGTTTCGTGTGTGATATGCAGGTACAATAACGGTGCTACTTCTGCTAGTAAGGTATTTAACAATGTGTGGTGCTGTCTTTGAAATCTCTTCCAGTTTAAGTTTTCAGCAAAAAGCTCTATTTGTTGCTGAGTTAGGCTCCAGAAGAAAATGTGGGAAGTTGTTCTCCTCATGACAGTCCTATTACAAAACTGATGGGTTCGGGTTCAAGCAGTGATAATACTTTAAATCAGCAGTCTAGCGGAAGCGAAAGATCGGCACAAAGAGAAGCTGCTCTGATGAAGTTTCGCCTTAAACGTAAAGAGCGATGCTTTGAGAAAAAGGTATATAGCCTTCTAAACTAAACAAGCTCAAGCTCTAGTTTTTTGAGACGAAATTCATACGCCTGTTTTGTTTGTTTTAGGTTAGGTACCATAGCAGGAAGAAATTAGCTGAGCAGCGGCCTCGCGTCAAAGGTCAATTCATTCGCATGTGAGTTCAAATCCTCCTCTTAACATATCTCTCTCTGGATGTACAAAAATTTTCCGTATACAGTAATTCACTGACATGGAGTCAAACCCTTTTTTTAACCTCGAGGAGGGATGATACTAAATCAGGAAATGAGTGTCCAAGTAGTGACGACAGCTAAACAACGAAATTGGTATAAAAGAGAGAGAGATAGAGAAATACACTTCGAAGATCTTAAGACTGAAGAACAAAAAAAAAGTTTCACAAAGTGGCGCATTAGCATATTTTGTTTCTCATTACTATTGCAATGAGACTTTCCTTTTGTATTATTAATTAGTACTCGTTTAAATATCGTATTCCTGCAAACATAACAATGTTGCTACAGCATTTATTTCCTAAAAACAATCATTTACTCATTAATTCTGATTAATATTTTAATAAAATTCAATTTTATCGAGTAATCCCTTCACTACACTTTTTATCCACACTATTTTCTCTTCGCTTGATACTCTTATCCTAAATTATTCTATGAATATAACTCGAGTATTTTTCCTTTTTTAATTGTATTTTTGTTCGTTAACTTACCGTTTTTATCAAGAAACGAAGTAACGAACCAGTAAACAGAGTTACAACTGACAACTAACAGAGTCAAAACAGAGTATTATTTTATTTTATTTTAGTTTCACAACGAGATCATTCACCAACGAGATCATTTAGTGCTCACCATCATCAACTCACTCTCTCTCTCTATCGCTTGCTCACTTTCTCGCTCTAGTTTTTTAGTTGAGAGTCTGTTTAATTACGTTCTTTTTCCGGGAAAATAGTTTCTCGAGAAAATCAAAAAGAAAAGCCTCAAGAAAGATTTCTCTTCGTTGATCGCTACGATGAGTCGTTTCTTTTGCTGTGTCACCGGAGAAACCTCAAATAGCGCACCGCCGGAAGAAGTGTTTGACGACGAACCACTTGTGGACACCGAATCCCTCAATCGTTTGTGGAGAGATGAACTCCAGATCCCTGACCCTCGCAGTCGTGGGGTTGAAGGTTCCGTTTTCGTTTCTCTTTCTTTTTCAATCTTCTGAAATCGAGGTTTCTTGTGCCTTAAGCAACTCTGTTTTTTTTAAGAGTGTGCTGACTTATTCGTTTTGATCTCGTCTCATGCAAGTGAAAGTAGTAGTAGTAGAGTTCTTCTTGTTTTCATGAAGTTAACTGATTCATTAACGTCATATGTTCAAGTGAAAGTAGTAGTAGTAGTAGACGTGTACTGCAAGAAATCGATTTTAGGGTGATCTTGTTCAATCGATCTTTAACGTTTAGTAATTCATACTGCAGAGCCGGATGCTACTCTTTTCCCTGTAACTCCACCTCTACCTGCCAATTGTGGACGACCATATCGATGGCACGAAATCTTACACTCAACCGTAAACTTCCGGCAAGAGTTTTATCTCGGCAAAGGCAACTTCGGCGAAGTCTATCGTGTCAATTTCGAAAGAACTAACGAGGTATAAACCCAAAAGGTCATTTCCTTTATGGTTAAATCTCGAAACCCAATTTCTAAACCAGAACTGCGACTTTTGATTCGTTAGGTTGGAGCTGTGAAGATTCAAGCTCATAACAACGAAACTGGTCATAAAGAGTTCTTGGCAGAGGTTACAACGTTGCATGAAGCTAATCACCCAAACGTGATTAAACTTCTTGGCAGATGTTACGGCCGCAGAAACCGTGCTATAGTTTACGAGTTCATGCCCAATGGCACTCTCGGACGCCACATCTTTGGTAAAGATAACTCAATATCAAACTCAACATCTTCAGTTTATTGATTCTGGTTTAGTTTCTAAACATACTCAACTCCTTCATTAACGTTCTGTTTTTGTAGATTACATGAGGAAGAGTCCGATACCTCAAGGTCTAGAGCAGCCAACTCGGGTTTTGGATTGGGGGACGAGGATGAGAATTGCCGAGGGTGTATCTGAAGGTCTGATTTATCTACACGAGGTGCTAAAAGTGATCAACCAAGACGTCAAGGCTGGGAATATTCTACTTGATGCGAATTTTGTGCCGAAGCTGACTGATTTTGGATTGGCGACTAAAGTCGTTGTAAACAGACGCGGCGTTGAGAAGCGGAGCAAGATCACTGAGTTGAAGGGAACTATGGGATACATCCCACCAGAAGCAGAGCAGTCCCACTGGGTTTCGACCAAGTACGATGTCTACAGCTATGGAGTTTTTCTGATTGTGCTTTTCACCGGAAGGAGACCTTATAATCAGAATCCGAATGAGACTGTTCCTGAGGATAAACGGAAACTCACTGATTGGGTATGACTAAAACCTCGTATCTAGCAACTTTTTATACGTTTCGTATTCTGTAAGTAATATATAAACTGAGTTGTGTTTTGGATGTTCATTTTTTGTTTGCAGTTTTTGCGAGTATGGGCTAGATATGGGGATGTGCCTGAGGCAGCTGATACTGCGCTCGGTAATACGTATTCGGTCGAAGGTTTAAAGAGAATATTTCAGACTGCGAGGCTTTGTATTAGTGCAGAGCCACAAGCACGGCCTCCCATGCGTGATGTCGTAACGATGGTTCGTCAAGCTGCAGTTTTCCCGGTCAGAGTGGTTCCCCTGGTGGAAAGGGGGCATACGATATAAAGAAGTTTTCTCAGACGGTTTTATGTAGGCTTTTTGGTTTTTTCAGAAACATATTCTAGACTTGGTTTTGTAACGGATGGTTTTGTTACTATTTGATCAGACTAATTTCACTCTTTACAAGTTTTTAATCAACGTTTAAGATCTTTTGTCTTCATTTCTCTGTTATGAAACTTCTTGAAGTTCTTGTTGGCGTTTTGCTAGATGTAAGTCTATCAGAATTAGCCTTTTTGATTTCCGATGCAAAAACCCACCAAATCAATTCTATCGGATCAATGATTTTGCAACTTTAGAAGTTAATTGTTGTGAAAGGTCTTGACTCTTTGATCATATATACCAAGAGAAGCTCTATTATATGGTTTGAATCAGTAGTTTAGTGGTTATCATCTACTTAAACATGGAGTCATTTGCCTTTAGGATGGATGATTTCTAAATCTGTAAATGAGTGTCCAAGTTGTGACGACAGTTGAACAACAAAACTAGTATGAAAGAGAGAGATTCATTTCCAAGATCTAAAGAACAATATGATATTTACAAACTTTAAGAGAGAGTTTGGTTATATTTTTAGTAATGTTTTCTTTTTATTTTGTTTATTTAAAGTCTATAAAGATTATTGCCATCATAATTAGTAAAGTACTCTTGTTCAAATATCATATTTCTGTAGATATATATACTATTGTACTTGCTATAGTATTTATGTTCTACGTACAAACAATCATTTACTCATGAATTTTGACTAATATTATTTATATTTTCACAAAATATCCATAACACATATTTTATTTATCATTTAAGGCTTTGTACATGTGATACTTTGATCTTGTTTTTTTTCCTTTTTTGATATTATATGAATCTAATTAGTGTATTATTTAATTTTATAATTAATAATAAAAACTTACTCATATAGGCTTTTAGTGTTCATCATTCGACTCTCTCTTTGCTCTAGTTTTTTTTCGTATAGAGTTCTCTCTCTCTGTCTAATTACATTTTCCGGGAAAAAGTTTCTCGGGAAATAAAAACAAAACTAGAAAAGCCTCAAGAAAGATATATCTTCGTCGATCGCTGCGATGAGTCGTTTCATGTGCTGTCTCGGAGGCGGAAGCTCAAGTCAAGTAGTGCAAGACCCAGAGGAACTACCGCAACTACCCCAAGCACCGGAGCCATCAGATTCATCTGATTCATCGGGACCAACAGATTCATCGGGAACTAGTGACGACGAAGGTGAGTAGTTTCATTAGGAATACCGAACTCTCTGACGATCGTGAACTTTTCTCGTTTTCTGATTTCTTGTACCACAAGCAAGTCTGTTTTTAGAGTTAACAAGTATCTCGATCTTGCGAAACTGATTTAGGGTTCTTCTTGTTCGTTATCTTTCTTTCTTAAGGTTTCGTTAAATTTCGATGGAATGAGATCGTACAAGGAACCGAGAACTTTAAGATAACACATTTGATCGGCCAAGGCAAAGTGGGCAAACTCTATCGCTGCTATTTCCCAAGAATTCATAAGGTATGAACCCCAAAAGTCTTGTGCTTTATTGGTTAAAGAATCGAAACCCACTTTCTGAAAGCAGAAACTTTTGATTGATTAAATTAGGTTGGAGCTGCAAAGGTTAATCATGGCAACACGCCTGGTCTTGGTGACTTCTTGGCAGAGATTAGAACGTTACGTGAATCTGATCACCCAAATGTGATTAAACTTCTCGGCAAACACTACGGCCAGACAAACACTGCCCTTGTCTACCAATTCATGCCTAATGGCTCTCTTGACCACCATCTCTTTGGTAATCAATACAAACCTAATCAACGTACTCTGTTTTACTTCTATATCAACTCTGTTTTAGTTCTGTATCAACTCATTCCAGTTTTGTTAAGTCATTCTCTTTTTGTTTGTAGCAAATGCAAGGCAGGTTCAGGGTCTAACACAAGCAACTCGGGTTTTGGATTGGGACACGAGGATGAGAATTGCTGTGGGTGTAGCCGAAGGTCTGGTTTACGTACACCAGGGGCTTTTATCGATTCACAGAGATGTCAAATCCACAAACATTGTGCTTGACGACAATTTTGTCCCGAAGCTGACTGGTTTTGGAACCGCGACTAAGATCGTTTACGATGAAGACGGTGTTGAGATGCAGAGGGGGATCAGTAAGAATGGAACTGAAGGATACCTTCCACCGGAAACAGAGAACTTCGGGTTGGTTTCGACCAAGTCCGATGTCTATAGCTATGGAGTTTTTCTGTTAGTGCTTTTCACCGGAAGGAAAGCTAATGATGATCGGGAGAGACCTGAAGCGAAAAAGAAACTCACTGATTGGGTATGACTCAAACTTTGTACATCTAGGTTTAGTTTTATACGTTTCGTGTTCCAGAAGTAACTTAGGTTTTCTCGAATGTAGAAGTAACTTAGGTTTTCTCGAATGTAGAAGTAACTTAGGTTTTCTCGAATGTATTTTCCTTTTACAGTTAATGCCAGTGTTGACTAGATTGGAGTATGCGCCTATGGTTGTTGATGTTGCGCTCGGTAAGAAGTATTCGGCTCATGGTTTAAACAGAATATTTGAAACTGCGAGGATGTGTTTAAACGCGCACCCACTTGAACGGCCTGCAATGGATTTTGTGGAAACGTTGGTTCGTGAAGCTGCAGCTTACCTGGTCCCAGAGGAGCAGCCCCAGGTGAAAGAGAGACGTTGTTCGACATAAGAAGTTTGATCAGGCGATATTATGTAGGGTTTTTGGTTTTTAGGTTTTTACCAGAATCATCATATTATAGACTTGGTTTTGTAACGGATGGTTTTGTTACTATTTGATCAGACAATTTCCCTCTACAAGTTTTTAATCAACGTTTAAGATCTTTTGTCTTCATTTCTCTGTTATGAAACTTCTTGAAATAGGAATAGAAGAGATAAAAAAAGCAGAGCATAAAACTTCATGTTGGTGTTTTGTTAGATGTGTAAGTCTCAGAATTAGCCTTTTTTATTTCCAATGCAAGAACCTATCGGGTCAATGATTCTGCAACTTTATACAAGTAAAGTTGTGAAAGGTCTTGACTCTTCTCTTGATCATTTAGACCAAGAATAGCTCTATATATATGATTTGAATCAGTAATTTAGTGGTTATCATCTCCTTAAACATGGAGTCATTTAGCCTTTAGGATGGATGATTCTAAATCAAGAAAAATTAATGAGTGTCCAAGTAGTGATGACGACAGTTGAACAAGAAAACTAGTATACAAGAGACTAGAGAGATTCACTTCCAAGATCTGAAGAACAATATGTTAGTTTACAAACTTTAAGAGAGAGTTTGATTATATTTTTAGTAATGTTTTCTTTTTATTTTGTTTATTTAGTAATAAAGATTATTGCCATCATAATTAGTAAAGAACTCTTTTTCAAATATCATATTTCTATAGATATATATACTATTGTACTTGCTATAGTATTTATGTTCTACAATAATCATTTACTCATGAATTTTGACTAATATTACTCTATTTTTAATAGTGATTGATCAAGTCTTTGTCTTTATATTTTCACAAAATAGATACATATTTTAAACATCTTTTTAAGGCTTTTTACGTGTGATACTTTGATCTTTTTTTATATATATTCAATGAATCTAATCTAATTAGTGTATTATTTAATTTTATAATTAATAATAAAAACTTACTCAAGAAGTAGAGCTCATATATATATATATATATATATATCCTCCGGCTAGTTCTTTTAGTGTTCATCATTCGACTATCTCTTTCTCGCTCTAGTTTTTTTCGTATAGAGTTCTCTCTCTCTCTCTGTCTAATTACATTTTCCGGGAAAAAGTTTCTCGGGAAATAAAAACAAAACTAGAAAAAGCCTCAAGAAAGATATATCTTCGTCGATCGCTGCGATGAGTCGTTTCATGTGCTGTCTCGGAGGCGGAAGCTCAAGTAACGTAGTGCAAGATCCAGAGGAACCACCGCAACCACCACAACCACCACAACCACCGGAGCCAACAGTTTCATCGGAAACTAGCGACGAAGAAGGTGAGTAGTTTAATTAGGAATATCGAACTCTGACGATCGTGAACTATTCTCGTTTTCTGATTTCTTGTACCACAAGCAAGTCTGTTAATTAGAGTAACTTCTTTTGGGAAACAAGTATCTCGATCTTGCGAAAGTGATTTAGGGTTCTTCTTGTTTGTTATCTTTCTTTCTTAAGGTTTCGTTAAATTTCAATGGAATGAGATCGTAGAAGGAACCGAGAACTTCGATATAACACATTTGATCGGCCAAGGCAAAGTCGGCAAACTCTATCGATGCAATTTCCCAAGAATTCATAAGGTATGAACCCCAAAAGTCTTGTACTCTATTGGTTAAAGAATCGAAACCCAGTTTCTGAAATCAGAAACTTTTGATTGATTCAATTAGGTTGGAGCTGCAAAGGTTCATGATCATGGCGACGACTTTTCTGGTCTTGGTGAGTTCGTGGCAGAGATTACAACGTTACGTGAAGCTGATCACCCAAATGTGATTAAACTTCTCGGCAGACACTACGGCCTGCAAAACACTGCCCTTGTCTACCAATTCATGCCTAATGGCTCTCTTGACCACCATCTCTTTGGTAATCAATACAAAACTAATCAATTCTGTTTTAGTTCTAATCAACTCATTCCGGTTTTGTTAACTCGTTCTCTCTTTTTGTTTGTAGCAAATGCGAGGCAGGTTCAGGGTCTAACGCAAGCAACTCGGGTTTTGGATTGGAATNTTAATTAGAGTAACTTCTTTTGGGAAACAAGTATCTCGATCTTGCGAAAGTGATTTAGGGTTCTTCTTGTTTGTTATCTTTCTTTCTTAAGGTTTCGTTAAATTTCAATGGAATGAGATCGTAGAAGGAACCGAGAACTTCGATATAACACATTTGATCGGCCAAGGCAAAGTCGGCAAACTCTATCGATGCAATTTCCCAAGAATTCATAAGGTATGAACCCCAAAAGTCTTGTACTCTATTGGTTAAAGAATCGAAACCCAGTTTCTGAAATCAGAAACTTTTGATTGATTCAATTAGGTTGGAGCTGCAAAGGTTCATGATCATGGCGACGACTTTTCTGGTCTTGGTGAGTTCGTGGCAGAGATTACAACGTTACGTGAAGCTGATCACCCAAATGTGATTAAACTTCTCGGCAGACACTACGGCCTGCAAAACACTGCCCTTGTCTACCAATTCATGCCTAATGGCTCTCTTGACCACCATCTCTTTGGTAATCAATACAAAACTAATCAATTCTGTTTTAGTTCTAATCAACTCATTCCGGTTTTGTTAACTCGTTCTCTCTTTTTGTTTGTAGCAAATGCGAGGCAGGTTCAGGGTCTAACGCAAGCAACTCGGGTTTTGGATTGGAATACGAGGATGAGAATTGCTGTGGGTGTAGCCGAAGGTCTGGTTTACGTACACCAGGGGCTTTCCTCGATTCACAGAGATGTCAAAGCCACAAACATTGTGCTTGACGACAATTTTGTCCCGAAGCTGACTGGTTTTGCAACCGCGGCTAAGATCGCTTACGATGAAGACGGTGTTGAGATGCAGAGGGNTTAGGGTTCTTCTTGTTTGTTATCTTTCTTTCTTAAGGTTTCGTTAAATTTCAATGGAATGAGATCGTAGAAGGAACCGAGAACTTCGATATAACACATTTGATCGGCCAAGGCAAAGTCGGCAAACTCTATCGATGCAATTTCCCAAGAATTCATAAGGTATGAACCCCAAAAGTCTTGTACTCTATTGGTTAAAGAATCGAAACCCAGTTTCTGAAATCAGAAACTTTTGATTGATTCAATTAGGTTGGAGCTGCAAAGGTTCATGATCATGGCGACGACTTTTCTGGTCTTGGTGAGTTCGTGGCAGAGATTACAACGTTACGTGAAGCTGATCACCCAAATGTGATTAAACTTCTCGGCAGACACTACGGCCTGCAAAACACTGCCCTTGTCTACCAATTCATGCCTAATGGCTCTCTTGACCACCATCTCTTTGGTAATCAATACAAAACTAATCAATTCTGTTTTAGTTCTAATCAACTCATTCCGGTTTTGTTAACTCGTTCTCTCTTTTTGTTTGTAGCAAATGCGAGGCAGGTTCAGGGTCTAACGCAAGCAACTCGGGTTTTGGATTGGAACACGAGGATGAGAATTGCTGTGGGTGTAGCCGAAGGTCTGGTTTACGTACACCAGGGGCTTTCCTCGATTCACAGAGATGTCAAAGCCACAAACATTGTGCTTGACGACAATTTTGTCCCGAAGCTGACTGGTTTTGCAACCGCGGCTAAGATCGCTTACGATGAAGACGGTGTTGAGATGCAGAGGGAGGTCAGTAAGAATGGAACTGAAGGATACCTCGCACCGGAAACAGAGAACTTCGGGTTGGTTTCGACCAAGTCCGATGTCTATAGCTATGGAGTTTTTCTGTTAGAGCTTTTCACAGGCAGGAAAGCTTATGATCGGGATAGACCTAAAGCGAGAGAGAAACTCACTGATTGGGTATGACTCAAACTTTGTACATCTAGGTTTTGTTTTTTATACGTTTCGTGTTTCAGAAGTAACTTAGGTTTTCTCGAATGTACTTTTCTTTTGCAGTTAATGCCACTGTTGAGTCTGATAACTAGATTGGAGCAATCGCCTATTGTAGTTGATGTTGCGCTCGGTAAGAAGTACTCGGCTCAAGGTTCAAACAGAATATTTGAAACTGCGAGGATGTGTTTAAACGCGCAGCCACTTGAACGGCCTGCAATGGGTTTTGTGGAAACGTTGGTTCGTGAAGCTGCAGCTTACCTGGTCCCAGAGGAGAAGCCCCAGGTGAAAGATAGACGTTGTTCGACATAAGAAGTTTGATCAGGCGATATTATGTAGGGTTTTCTTTTTTTTTGGGTTTTGGTTTTTGTAGTAGAAACATATTATAGACTTGGTTGTGTAACGGATGGTTTTGTTACTGCTTCTATGATATGAGACAAGTTCAGGGTGTGAACCTTTTGAGACATTGCCATCTGTAAAGTAGTTGTTAATCAACGTTTGAGATCTTTGGTCTTCATTAATTTATCTGTTACTAAACTTTCTAAAAATAGAAGAGAAGATGAGGGAGGGGAAATAACAGAACAGAATAGTTCTTACCTTTAGGAATTTTCAAAACAATCTCTTTGGTTTCCGATGCGTAGATTTGATTTCGATTTCCGTGAAAACCCACCAAATCAACTGGATCAGATGGATGATTCTGAAACTTTACAAGTCATGTTGTGAAAGGTCTTATAAGTCTTGATCCTATATAACAGGAGAAGCTTTCTCGGTTGGTAGGTTATACTTGGATCCACATCTCTTTAAATGTTTCAATAAAATAATTAGTGTTAACATTTCGAAATCTAATGTTGTTTTACATCCCATTTGATATAGGAGTCGTTTGTTGGTATTGAATCTATTTGCAAACCGTGTTGATCTAATGGAGGAAGCATCAACATCGACATCAGCGCCAATGGCTGCAAAACCAAACCTTGTTAGAAAGACAATGGCCAAACAGCTGACCGGAAAACGTGAAGATTCGCCGCTTCATTCGGCTATCAGACGCGGAGATTTCTCAGCGGTGAATGAGATTTTGAGTGATCATATGGAATCAGAAGAGGAACTAAGTGAGTTGTTGCGGAAACAGAACCAATGTGGTGAGACTTCTCTTTATGTGGCGGCAGAATATGGTGATGCGGAGGTGGTTGCAGAGCTCATCAAGTACTATGATCTTGAAGACGCCGAGACCAAAGCTAGAAATGGGTTTGATCCTTTCCACATTGCTGCTAAACAAGGCGAATTGGGTATGCATTTTTGTCAACTTCCATGAAAATTTTTAATCATAAAGAAAGTTTGTGATATTGATCTTAAGCATTGGGAAGAAACACTTAGATAAACACATGATTAAAGTGTTAATCTTTGTTTGTTTTGAGGAACCACATTCACATGATGTGTACTACATTGATGAAATTTGGAATATGTTATATAGACGTTTTGAGAATACTAATGGAGGAACATCCGGAGCTAGCAATGACGGTGGACTTATCAAACACGACGGCTCTACATACTGCGGCGGCTCAGGGACACGTGGAAGTTGTAGAGTATCTACTAGAAGCCGCAGGTAGTAGCCTAGCCGCGATCGCAAAGAGCAACGGGAAAACAGCATTGCACTCGGCGGCTAGGAATGGTCACGCGGAAGTAGTAAAGGCGATTGTAGCGGTTGAGCCGGACACGGCAACGAGAACCGATAAAAAAGGTCAGACGCCACTTCACATGGCGGTGAAAGGACAAAGCATCGATGTGGTGGTTGAGCTGATGAAGGGACATCGGTCGTCGTTGAATATGGTTGATTCGAAAGGGAACACTGCGTTACATGTTGCTACTAGGAAAGGTCGTATTAAGGTATGCTAATCATCTCCAATAACCTTTTTTTTAGAAAATTTGTAAACACTTTACAATTTACAAAAATAAGGAGAAAATTTAAAACATACAAGGTGGTTTCAAGAAAAACACTTTTTAAAAAGGTAGCTTTAAAAGGTAAAATAGATACTGTAAAATGTACATGCAACTTTCTCTGCTTTTCGTTTTCTTAGCGTCCAATTTCTCCCTTTTCGTTACGTATAACATTTAACGAAATTTATACGTTGAGAATTACATGTAACGGTATAATAAACTCAGTAATAAACAAAGAATCGAGTCTTCACTAACAAGTTACGATAAATATTGGAAAATATAGTTTAGTGAGATTTTAATGTGATTGCAGATAGTGGAATTGCTTCTAGATAACAACGAGACAAGCACAAGCACAAGAGCCATAAACAGAGCCGGAGAAACGCCGCTCGACACGGCTGAGAAAACCGGCCATCCAGAGATTGCCGCGATTCTCAAAACCCGCGGCGTCCCCTCCGCTAAAGCCATCAACAACCCTACTCGGCCAAACGTGGCGCGTGAGCTCAAACAAACGGTAAGTGACATCAAACATGAAGTTCATCACCAGTTAGAACACGCTCGAGAGACGAGGAAACGCGTTCAAGGAATAGCTAAACGCATTAACAAAATGCACATAGAAGGTCTTGACAATGCGATTAACTCAACCACAGTCGTTGCTGTTTTAATCGCCACCGTTGCTTTTGCGGCCATTTTCACCGTACCGGGACAATACGCCGATGAATTGAGTTCGCTCTCTCCTGGACAATCCCTAGGAGAAGCGAATATAGCGGATAGACCAGCGTTTGCGATTTTCTTTATATTCGATTCAATCGCTCTTTTTATATCTTTAGCGGTTGTGGTGGTTCAGACTTCAGTGGTTGCGATCGAGCACAAGGCTAAGAAGAATATGATGGCTGTGATAAACAAGCTGATGTGGGTAGCTTGCGTTTTGATATCGGTAGCGTTTTTGGCGTTAGCGTTCGTGGTGGTTGGTGAGGATGAGAGGTGGCTAGCGGTTGGAGTGACGGTGTTCGGTGCAACGATAATGCTCACGACGCTTGGGACAATGTGTTATTGGGTCATTATGCATCGGATCGAGGCTTCTAATGTGAGAAAGTCGAGGAAAGAGTCTATGGCAAGATCGAGACAATCAGGATTGTTGGAATTTTCTGGGATGTTAACCAAGAGAATGTATGCTATTTAGTGATTTAGATACAAATTAAAAGTGTATGTGTTGAGTTTTGTTCTTCAAAGATCTTTTAAAAGATGTAGAAAACAGAGACTGAAGCGTGTGGAAGAAGTAAACGAAGTTAAACCGTAATTTCTTTTGTTTTTTCTTCCGTTATGATATATGTATGAGGCCATTATTGTTAGTTTGAAACTTTAGTTTATTTCAAGGAAACGTTTAAAACTAGTATTGAACTTTTAAAAAAATTAAATTTCTTTCTATATATTTTAAAACAATGTAGACGTTATCAATGGATAAGAAAATTTGATTCTGAGATCATTGTGAATCGCTACACGCCAATATTTAATAAATTTATCAAAATGATACAACTGTTATGAATATGATATTTTAAAAAATCTATTGGTCAATGGACATTGTAAAATAACAAAATATATTCTCTTAACATTATATAAATTGATATCCGTGCAAAAAGCATGGTTTACTTACTAATAATATATGTTTAAATAGACAAAATTAGACATCATGCATCATATAAAAACCGAAAAGACTACCACCAAAAGTGGACATTTTTTTATTATAATAACAAAAAATAAGAAATGATGTCAACATCAAAGATGAATCATAACGACATTATATTGACATTATATTGTACAGTTTATAATATGATCCAAATTCCTAAACCCAAGAAGAAGAAACAGAGCAATCTCATCATATCATTCACTTTTGTTTTTCTTCCATGGAGTCTTCTTCTTCTCTTCTTCCTTCTCAATGGTCTAATCTACCTTTAGATATACTTGAGTTGATCTCAAATCGTCTTGACCACGACGGCTCATCAGACACCGTTGATCTCATCTGTCTCCGTTCTGTTTGCGCCACGTGGCGTCTCTTTCTTCCTCTCTCCGACAACAACAACAACAACAAAAACAGTCCTTTTTCAAAATTCCCAAAGTATCTTCCTTTTTGGTCATCTTCTTCTTCATCAACCTCTGGCTTCTTCATTCTGAAACAGAGCAGTGTCTATAAACTCGAAGCTCCTTTGATGAATGCGAGTACTTGGCTGGTTAAGCTTCAAGAGACATCTCCAGGGAAAATGCGAGTCTTGGATCTCTTCTCAAACGACAGAATCAGTTTCTTGCCTGAGAAGTTCCCGGAGAAGATCGATTTACAGGAGTTTCATGTGAGATTGGTTCGTCGAGCTTATCGTATGGAGTACGCAAACAATGGCGGTGGCGAGATGTCTTCTTGTTTCTGGTCTCTGAACTCCGAGAAAGTTGTGATTTTGTCTTCAGGGGAAGAAGAAGGCTCGGCGTTAATGGCGATTCACAGTGGTGGGAAATTAGGGTTTTTGAAGAGTGGAAACGAAGAAAGATGGAAGATTTTGGATAATTCGTGGAATGTGATCTACGAGGACATAATGATGTTGTACAGAGAGAACTGTTGCATCGTTGTAGACGACAAGGGTAAAACCGTAATTTACGATGTGAGTTTCAAGGTTTCGGATTTGGCTGATGGTTTGGTCGGAGGAGGTGGTCACAAAAAGCATCTTGTGGAGCATCCCAACGGAGAAGTGTTGCTTGTTGACAAATACGTGAAACACGTCTGGTCCATATCGGAGCGTTCGAAATCTGCGGTGGAGTTTAGAGTTTATAAGCTGAAGAGAGAAGAGAAGAGATGGGAAGAGGTGAGAGATTTGGGAGACGTGGCTCTGTTTATAGGAGATGACTGTTCTTACTCCGTTCAGATTCCGGCCGGAAATTTCGCCGGAGGTTGTATTTTCTATAAAGATTATAGGAATGGAGGAAGAAGCAGAGGAGTATGCTGTGACGGTGATGGTCTCTTCAATGTGGACTTTGAGATGGGTGATTTTGTGTTTCCTATAAAGCCCAAATATTTTGGCCCATAATGTGATTTGGGCCTTCAATTCTGTATTTCCAACTTTTAAATTAATAATTGTGTTTAAGCGCTAATTGTGTCATGTAATGTATATCAGAATCTCACATCATATTATAATCAAAGCATGTGTGTTGCTATTTAATAAGTATTCATGATGATTACAACATATAACGATTACAATTGCCATGTGAGAGAGGGTAACCAAAGTTATAAATTCTACTACTTGTTTGATAAAACAATCTGATAGGTCTCTTGCCACATAATTTGGAGGTATAAAAAGTTAATGCTTTGGTCCACTAATGCCTTCTCTTCCCACAACATCTTTTTTGTTTATTTATGTAGTCGGTGATAGAACAAGTTTGAGGTTGATATGTGGAATATGTATGTAAATTTTTTATTACAAGCTCACGACAAAGTTTGTTAGTTGATTTGACAAGATGATCCAAGAGATAAAATCCAAGTTATCGTTTTATTTGCTTTTTAATCAAACGCATAATTCTAATATAGTGACCAGATAGATGATTCTATATAGATTTTGTCCCTCAGCTTTCAAATCCATGTGTACCCCTCTCAGATGGGAATACTTTCATATTTACCAAAATTATTTCTGACCAGATTCTGATGTAAAGTTAGATATCTATGTACTATTTACTACGAACAGAAGCTTTCGTTACACTCTGTAAATGCCAACACAGAGACGATGAGTAGTCCCTCAGCACAATCCATGAGAAATGAGTTGGTAGCTTATGCTCGCTGGCTTCATGTTTCCGAGTTAGAGGAGAAGTTTATGAAGTAGAGGTCAAAACTATATTGGTTGAAGGTGGGGGATGGAAACAATAAAGCTTTCCACAATGCTGTTAAAATTCGATAGGCTTGAAAAGCAATCAAAGAAGTTACTTGTGTTGATGGTACCATAGTCACTACTCAAACTGATATCAAGAAGGAGGCAGAGCGATTTTTCAGGGAGTTTCTTGGTTTTAAACCTGACAATTATCAAGGCATCTCGGTTGCAGAACTGGGGAACTTGATTAGTTTCAGGGTTTCAGAAGCATCAGGAGATGGTCTCACGAAAACTGTTACGGAGGAAGAAATTAAAGGTGTTCTGTTCTCTATGCCATCCGATAAGGCTCCTGGCCCTGATGGTTACACTATTGAATTTTTTAGAGAGACTTGGTCCATAGTGAAGAAGGATTTTGTGGCTGCAATACAATCTTTGTTCCTCTACGGCTTTATTCCCAAGGGGGTAAATACAACAGTTTTGGCGCTAATACCAAAGAAAAAAGAAGTAAAAGAGATGAAGGACTATAGACCAATCTCTTGCTGCAATGTTTTGTACAAGGTTATCTCTAAATTGATTGCTAATCGGTTGAAACTCCTCCTCCCAGATTTTATTTTGCCGAATCAGTCTGCTTTCGTCAAAAATCGCTTGTTGATGGAAAATGTTCTCTTGGCTTCAGAGCTTGTGAAAGACTATCACAAAGCTTCTCCTCCAAGCCGTAGTGCCATAAAAATCGATATATCAAAAGCTTTCGACTCAGTTCAGTGGCCTTTTCTCCTCAACGTCCTCACAGCTCTTGATTTCCCTCCACAGTTTATCCAATGGATCGAATTATGTGTTACTACTGCATCATTCTCAGTTCAAGTGAATGGAGAATTATCTGGTCTTTTTCGTAGTGCAAGAGGTCTTCGTCAAGGATGCTCTCTATCTCCTCACCTTTTTGTTATATGTATGAATGTGCTTTCACACATGTTGAACCAAGCAGCAACGGATCGCAGAATAGGATATCACCCTCGATGTAAGAATCTTCACTTAACCCACTTGTGCTTTGCAGACGATATCCTCGTTTTCACATATGGGACGAAAACTTCTATTGAGGGCATTCTGCACATATTTGAGCAGTTCGCAGACTATTCCAGCTTGCAGATAAGTCTGGAAAAATCCACTATATACATGGCAGGAGTGAGCGAAAGTGACATGGCTGACATTCTCCACACCTTCCCCTTTGCTTCAGGCTCCCTACCAGTACGCTATCTTGGTCTCCCATTGCTGACGAAGAGAATGAATTCAAGTGACTATACGCCGTTGGTTGAAAAAATCAGGGGTAAGATTGGTCAATGGACGGCTAGGCACCTCTCTTTCGTAGGTCGTCTTCAACTGATAAGCTCTGTGATACATAGTCTCACAAATTTCTGGATGTCTGCATTTCGTCTTCCAAGCGCATGTATTAAAGAGATTGATGGTCTCTGTTTAGCTTTCTTGTGGTCTGGCCCAGAGTTGAATGCTAAGAAAGCTAAAGTTGCATGGACAGATGTTTGTCAACCTAAAGCGGAAGGGGGACTTGGCTTAAGATCTCTAACCGAAGCGAGCAGGGTGAGTTGTTTCAAGCTCATATGGCGGTTTCACTCATCAACCTCTTTGTGGGCTCAATGGCTTCGAGTATATTGTCTACGCAAGGGTTCTTTCTGGTCGGTGAACAACAACTCCCAGAATGGCTCTTGGATGTGGCGGAAGCTACTGAAATACAGAGAACTAGCCTCCCCATAGGTAAAGAGTGGCAACACAACGTCGTTTTGGTTTGACAATTGGTCCTCGCTTGGGAAACTGATTGACATTACGGGACAGCGTGGTTGCATTGATATGGGAATTCAGCTTTATGATACGGTAGCAGATGCAGCTCTGAATCACCGCACGAGGAGACATTGGTCTGCTGACCTCAATCATATTGCAACCACTTTAGAGGCATTCCGATCCCGCAGGCAACCTCAAACAGAGGATATTGTGTTCTGAAAGGGGAAAGGCGACCAATTTAAAGCAAAATTTACCACAATCGATACATGGGAAGCAATAAGGGAGGCCAGGCCTAGTGTCGAATGGTATAAAGGTGTATGGTTTTCGCATTCTACACCAAAATACTCATTCTCGTTTGGCTTGCTATTAAAAACCGTTTGTCAACTGGTGATAGAATGACAAGTTGGAACGTCGCGGTGGATCCATCATGCGTTCTTTGTCATGCCCCGGAAGAGAGCCGAAATCATTTGTTTTTTCAATGCCCTTATTCTGCAGGGATTTGGTCGGCTTTAGTTGGTAAACTCCTCTCCCATCGATATTCCACAAACTGGGAAACTCTGCTTACTCTCCTCATAGAAAAGTCCATTGGCAACGAATGCTTCTTTCTGCTTAGATACGCTTTTCAGCTCACAGTTCACTCCCTCTGGAAAGAGCGCAACAATCGCCGCCATGGTGCAGAACCGACTCCTTCAGCACAACTGGTTCGAGAGCTGGATAAGGTAGTACGCAATCGTTTAACCTCTATTCGGGAACAAAGTGATACAAAATATGACAAATGCATGTTAGATTGGTTTGCATCAAGATAGGCTAGAAGTTTATACAATGTATTAATCTTTAAACTCTTTAAAACTATGCAACACTCGATGTAAAAACGTATTTTTTCGAATAAATTTTACATTTTATTAAAAAAAAAAAATGTAAATGTTAGAAATATGAATGATATACTAGTAAAAGCCAAATTTCAACCGTAAAAGTTTGTCGTTACCTTTGGGTTTCTCTGGAATTCAACTATATGAATATCAAGTGAAATGGTAAAGTTGTGTATTTGTGAGATAAAGGAGAAGAGAGAAAGAGCACATGGAGGCAAATCTAGTATAATGGTCTATCTGTAAAAGATACATATCCCTAAAAACAAGTAACATTTTTTTTCTTTTTTTTTTTCTTCAGGTTTTATAATCACTTTTTCTCTCACTCGCCCATTGCAATTGTTGTTCTACTTCTAATTCACAGATCCAAAGTCCTTTCATTTTCTTGGATTCTGATTCTCCCAAAATTCATTTTTTCTTAGTGTATATATCTGCGGACCTTTTTTGTTTAGTCTTTGTTTTATTTTCCCAAGAAAAACAATTTTTCCACAATCTTCTTTTGTCTTCTCTTTAAACTTCTTCTGAAACTCGACAAGATTTTTGTGGTTTCCCCCAAAAATTAATCTCATTTTCTTGTTTGTTTTCTTGAGATTATTTTTTCACTCAGTGAGACTTTAGCTAATTTTTCCCGCGGGAATTCTCTTTTGCTCGAGAAAAAAAGTTAACTTTCTTGAATGGCGTCAAGAGAAGTATCAGCGATGATCAAACAAGGGTTTATCGCAGACCCTTCTCTCTCGTTTTCTCCGTCAAGAATCACATCTCCTCCTGTTAAACTCTTCACCGCCTCGCCGCCTCCTCCGCCGAACGAATCGACTCACAGCTCAAACCCGACTCTTTTCGACATGATGTCTGATGAGCACAACCGCGAGCCGTCGCCGCCACGGAGGAAGTCTCACGCGCGCGTGGCTCAAATCTTGACGGAGTTCAAGAACGGCGTCGTTTACGGTCACAGCCTCGGGCCAAGTGATGTTAAGCTGACCGTGGTTGGAAAAGACGGTTACAGAGTCACCATGGATGTTCATCGGAAGGTTTTATCGGAGAAGAGTAGGTTTTTCATGGAGAAGATGAATTCTAGAAGAGAGAAAGGGGTTTCTCATATGGTGGAGATTAGTGAGTGTGATGATTTGGAGATATATGTTGAGACTGTGGTTTTGATGTATAGTGATGATCTCAAAAATAAGTTGATCGGTGAAACTGTCCTCAAGATCTTGGCTTTACTCAAGGTATGATTTTTCATTAGAGTGTTTTTGGTTTGTTTGCTCTGATTTTGTGATTGATGTGAATCTCTTTTCGTGTGTAGGTTTCTGCAGCTATAATGTTTGATGAAGGGGTAACGTCGTGTTTGGAGCATTTGGAAGCTGTTCCTTGGTCAGATGATGAAGAAGAGATTGTTGTGTCTTGCCTTGAAGAGCTTCATCTTCCTAATGATTCAGTCACTTTAATTCTTCAGAGAGTTTCATCTGAACCTTCCACTTCGTCCACGAGAACTAGAACGGATGATATCTTCTTGAAGCTTCTCACTGGTGTTTTACTAGCCAAAGATGATAAAGCTCGGCGAGAGATGAAAGTTTTGATCTTTAAGTTGGTTAGAGAAGAAGCTGATTATGATGTCTCTAAAGACACACTCTACGGTTTGTGCCATAGATGTCTCACATCTCTTGTGCTTTGCTTATCTGAAGTGACTACGCAGATGAATGATCCGGGGAAAGACCGTGGTGCTTTGATGGGAGAAATCGCCAGAGAAGCTGATAACATGCTGTGGATGGTAGATATTTTGATTGAGAAGAGATTGTGTGATGAGTTTGTGAAACTATGGGCGGATCAAAAGGAGCTAGCGAATCTTCATTCCAAGATCCCAACAATGTACAGACACGAAATAAGCAAGGTCACTGCGCAGATATGTATTGGTATAGGTAAAGGAAGGGTCTTGGTGAACCGGGAGACTAGGTTTGCGGTTTTGAATACCTGGTTAGAGGCTTTGTATGATGATTTCGGGTGGATGAGACGGTTGTCATCGAGATCTCTGGATAGGAAACTTGTGGAAGATGGACTCAGCCAGACCATATTGACCTTGTCGTTGAGACAACAACAGGTGATTCTGATGAAATGGTTTGATCGGTTTCTGAGCAAAGGCGATGATTGTCCAAATGTTCAACGTGCATTCGAGGTGTGGTGGAGAAGAGCTTTCATAAGACAGGTCTTGACAGAGCCAGATGGATCGCAGCTGCAGATTACACTCTATGACTAACCCAAAATACTAAGCAGTATAAGATTCTGTATTTTTCTTTTGCTCTGGTAAGCTGTTACTATTTGTGACTTTCATTGAGATATACAGATTCAAAAGAAAGTGGCTCAGAGATATTCTAAAACAATGATCAGAACATAAACAAGAAACCAAACTCTCAGGGCACAGAACCATTTTTTCCCCTTTTGTAAACCAAAATGAAAAATCCGATTTCTAGTTTGAATCTAAATTATTGCCCGGCCTTGCTTAGCCGTTAGAATGCCAATTGGGTGGTTGAGTTAGAGCCCAAGAATTGGTTTCATTCATCTGCCTGATCTTGCATTGCTTGTCATCTATATATTCTGCAAAGTGAACTGCTATGAACCTTTGTTTCCGTCTTTTCAAGAGATGATTGGATCAGGTCCATATTTCAACTTGGGCAGATCATCGGTCCTGTTGATCAAGATTAACCACAGAGTTAGTTTCACAAAGGAGATTAATTTGGCGACGGCACAAACCAAACTAAAATGGTATTTGATACCAGAATCTCTGAAGACAATGAAAGGATAAGTATTAAGCTTAAGCATATGTTGAACACAAGATGAGATGTCACATAAGTCCAGAGAACTCCAGTAATGTCATAAGCAAAAGTCACAAACTGAACCCTTAAAAACAGAGAGGAATGAAATCTGACCTTTGGAGGACTTTGAGTATCCCAGTACCGAGCTTCATTGGTATGCCCATAATCACACATTCTGTAACTCCCTCTATGTTATCAACCTTTCCGCTAATTGCTGCACTAAATAAATGATCTCCAGTCCTCTCAAAAGATGCCTGCATCAGCACACTTTTGTCCATCTTCTGAATACCGGTTCTTTGAATCCCGAGAACCTCCCCCTGATCAAGAGAGATAGAAGTGACATATTTAATCATTAATATGACAATATTAGAAAAAAAAATATATATTATAAGAGAATAGAGATCATATTAACAGATTCAAGTGTCTTAGAACTGACCCTGTAAGTCATGACATCAGCCAAAAGCATCATGTGACGAATGTCTATACTCATACC
>NC_025695.1:45630847-45633709 GCF_000633955.1 Camelina sativa | reverse complement strand
GACCCTGTAAGTCATGACATCAGCCAAAAGCATCATGTGACGAATGTCTATACTCATACCATGGTTACCCATAACTGTCCCTATTTCATCAATAATTGTTGTCCTTGCAGCTTCGATTCCCAGTGTTTTGCTCACTTCGACAACATTATTACTTGTCGTAGTTCTCCCATTGATTCCCGGAGTCCCCATAACAGCCAGGAGGTTTGTGCTGAAACATATATCAAGAAAAATATTCAAAATCTACAATAGCGGGAAAGAGAGAGCACATATTCTCTTTCACACTACAGTTTTGTTGATACTATCCTTCCAAGTTCTGAGTTGGTTATTCATCAGAGCTCCAAATTGGACATGTATTTGTTTGTAGAAAGCATTTTGTTTAGTTCAAAAGTTTGGTTTAAGCAAGTGAAATACTGACAATTCATATCAGTGGCTTACCAAAACACAGAAACAAAAACTGCTTAATGAATGAACTAAATCAAGTATTCACCAAATCAAATCATGCCCAACGAGGACATGTTATATCAGCTAAGCTAGCACTTGCAGGAAGGAAAAAAAGAACAGAGGAAAATCTCATCTCTTGAAGCTCAAGAAAACTTACCCCTCCACAAACAGTTTCCACCTTTTTTTCCCATCTATCTGTTTATTTTTATCCATATCCTCTGCGACAACAACTCGCTCAACTGTTTTGATCCCCTATCATAACAAATCAACAAAATGAATATTATAACAAAATCGTAGATTTTTTTTTTTATATATGCGAGAGAGAGTGGTTTAACGAATATCACATTCACTATAATATTTGGCAGCACATTCTTCAGATTGTGGAGATTGAAATGTGTCCTACTTTTATCCACCACAGGAGTAATGTCCAATCCCGTATCTAAGACCCTAATATCCTGCAAAATTCACATTGAATATGAGACTAAAGACCTGTGTGCACCGCAATGAATACATCAATAACATCTAAGGAACTTACATTATCGTTCAGTTTGATTCTGGGGGTCTTTAGAATGGAATTTTTTACCGACCAGGGGGTAATAGATAAACATGCCTCCTCGATTATTTTACTGTCAAGAATTATTCTCACTGACGCTGATGTTGAAGTCATTAGCAGCTCGATACTCTCAGCAACCTGGTCCATAATTCAAGTGGATTTTAACAAACTGATTGGTAAAAATAGTGATAAACAGAAAGAGTATCTAACAAGAAGGTGCTGGACCAACGATCCAACAGTTATAATAAAATGCCACCTGGAATCAGAATTTAAAACAAGCAGCAGCGACTATCAAATACTGGATATGTAAAATAATTCAGATCAGAACCTGTCCTAAAGTAGTTTTTTCGATGCGTCCTTTCACCCATCGTGCACTAGTCAATTCCAGGGGGTTTTCAAGTTCTGCTGAGATGACAGGTGTGCTTATATTTTTGGAAGCATTTATGATTTCGTTGATTCGGGGGACTCCCTGTGTGATATCTGAACCAGATTCAGGAAATCAAAACAACTTACTACTCATATGTGGTCATAGCACTAGTTTTTTAGCGAAATTCTGAAAACAAGTATTTTTCAAAAAGGATACTCATGCTCGCAACTCCGGCAAAGTGAAAAGTTTTAAGAGTCATTTGTGTCCCAGGTTCTCCAATACTCTGAGCTCCTATTGTCCCAATTGCAGTCCCAGCCTCAATTTTTTTTTCCCGATAGCGAGATACACAAATTTTTACAAATACCTGCATATTTATATATCAGAGGTAATTTCATATTTTATCCAAAGACTGGAGAGAATATGATGTAGCTAACAATATCTATAATCAAGGACACAAATGCACAGAGTATTTTTCTTCTTCGAAAAGGAAGACAAAGAAAGTCACCTCGAGTTGCTTATCAGTCACACCAGATGCTTTGTATAAAACCTGGGGCGGGCTTGCAGACTTTACTCCAAGCAAGGAAACAAAATTTCGAAGAGCTTTCACGAAGGCGTCAGAGCAAACCCGACTTTTATCATGTCTGACTAATTCCTCTTCAAACTTTTGCGACAATTCTTCAGAAGAAAGATAGTTGTGGTGAGATCGAGGAGGACATGTGGCCTGCAAATGCAAGTACCGATTGTGACAAAACTCTATATAAAGAGAGACCAAAAACCAATATACAATAATCGAAAAAGCACCTGAATTTTCAGAAATAATCTATCAAAATTTAAAGGAGCTCCATCCTTTCCTTCCATTAGTGCTGGGTCCATTCCATCATCCCCATAGGTAAATTGAAGTATACATCCGCTGGAATTTCGCACTGTGTTATCATAATGGACTAATAGATCCTCCAAGGCTTTCATCAGTCTACGGGACATGTAACCTGTACTGGCAGTTTTCACCTGCAATAGACAATAGTTTAGTTACAAAAAGGTGAAGACCATCTTCATTCCAGATGTTAAAACACTCACCCTACAGAGAACCATCATGGCTGTCTTTCAATGAAAACTTTTCATATATTACAGTGGACCTGAATGGAAAGAAAAAAAAGAGAAGGATTTATGCATACCGCTGTATCAACTAGACCTTCTCGTCCACCCATAGTGTGAAAAAAAAATTCTGTGGCAGTAAGACCACTGTAGAACGAATTAGCAACAAAACCTTTAGCCTGCGATGCCAAGAAGACATGAGATCAGGTCTCAAAGCAGTAAATACACACCGGTAAAATAGTGTAATCAGGTTCCCATCCCAAGAAGCCTACTACAAATTATTCACTGGCGAGAATTGGTTCTACTTGTTCAGGTCACCTCCAACGAATAGCTTAAGAAAATTTCGAAAACATTTCTGGTAATTAGGAGCGCTAGAAGCATCCATTATGTTAAAGATTGCTCACAGGGG
>NC_025695.1:45627415-45630294 GCF_000633955.1 Camelina sativa | reverse complement strand
AAAAATTCTGTGGCAGTAAGACCACTGTAGAACGAATTAGCAACAAAACCTTTAGCCTGCGATGCCAAGAAGACATGAGATCAGGTCTCAAAGCAGTAAATACACACCGGTAAAATAGTGTAATCAGGTTCCCATCCCAAGAAGCCTACTACAAATTATTCACTGGCGAGAATTGGTTCTACTTGTTCAGGACACCTCCAACGAATAGCTTAAGAAAATTTCGAAAACATTTCTGGTAATTAGGAGCGCTAGAAGCATCCATTATGTTAAAGATTGCTCACAGGGGTTAAAAAAGAGAGGAGTAATTGCAACGCAAGAGAGATGAAAATAGAACAAAAACTTAAAAGATCATCTTCATACAAAAATAAATCAGTCAATCGGGGGAGAGTGGTTGGCAAGCTGTTTACTTACTGCAGGTGATTTGGACATCCTAGGGAAATGAGGAAGACTTCGATCTATAAATCCATCAGGAGCACGGTGACCATTAACTGTCTGCTGACCAACACATGCGACCATCTGACTGATATTGATAGGAGATCCTTTGGAACCACATTGTGACATGATCAAGGGACTGTTTCTCCAATGTAACCCGTCCATACAGGCCTGTATATCACAAATATAATGACAAGATGAAGCATTAGTATTTTGGTAGGTAACCAGGCTCTGGATTCATTGTCATTTGATTAAAGTAGATAAACAGTCAAAGATATTCCTTCAATATAGATTTTTTATAACTTACCTTTGGAACAAGAAACTAATAGAACTAGAATGCATATAATTAATATTAACTCCAAATCAAAGCGTCACCTTAGCCCATACATCTATCTTAGTAAATTAAATCACATTCGTATTGAATTTTCTAGCTGGAAATATAAGCTACGTAATTCACCTTCCCAGTGTCTTCTCGAATTGTATTGAGAATCCCTGTTATGTCAGCTTCTAATGATTTTGCACCATCTAGACCAGCTTTAGGTTGCAATTTTCCTCGATTAAAATCCTCAATTATTCTCTGGCAATCGGTATATCCTTCCTGGATTGTGTTTTTTCTTTTATTATTCAACTCTGCACCAGGTTGAACGTCATCGATTCCAATGGAGAATCCATGGATTCCAATCCACCGAGCACTGCATCAAACAAGATAAAGAGCTACCAATTAGACAAGAAACTATTCCTTCACTCGATTCCTTGATGCAGCAATGGCAGATAGCAGAGAAAGGTCACAGAAAACAGAGCACATACAAAGCAAGAACAGAGAAATTTTGTGAACTTTTAAAATTATTATAGAGATGAAGCAGAAAAATGAATGAGCAACACAAAGATTGAAGCGTTGCAGCGAGATCAAGGAAAAATTAGTCAGAGGAGATAAAACAATCCCAAATGCATGAACTCACCTCAATTTTGCTAGCCGATTCATGCAGACTGCAGCAGCATGGGAGTTGTAATCTCTTAGAAGAATAGAATATAATCCATCCTTGTTTCCATTCCCTAGAAAAAAATATCAAGTGCTCAAAATATAGGAAAAAAAATCCAGAATGAACAGCTATCTGATGCCATTTGCTACATATTGCATTCCATCTTGGACTTACCCAACGTAGCCTTCCCCAGTTGTCCTGATATTAGCTCACTATTTCGAAAATAAACCCATCCATCATTTGCGCACATTGTTTCATCGAAACCACGCTTTCCCTTTTTGAAGTTCTTCTCTTTCACATTTAGAGTTACGTAGACTCTAACACTTGCATTTGGACGCAGCAAAATACTAAAAACCTGTTTACCAGTCCACAGCTCTATTGGCTGCATCAAAAATAGCATCTGGATAAGAACTTTAATAGAACGAAAAAAATGCTAAAAAGGCAGAAGAATTACCAGTGTCCACAACTTATTTGACCACACATATTAAATATCAATAACTAACAGAATTTGAGCCCATCAATTAAACTAAAGACAACAATGTAGAATGTCATGCAAAATCCAGGTTGATCAGTAATTGGAACTGGAGCAGTTTCTACACACGTGATATGGAAAAGGTCTTTTAACATTATGGGAAAGCAGAAAGATAGCCACAAAGTATGTCTATAACCTTGAGCATCCAGCAAAAGAAAGCTAAGCTGAGATAAGAACTATTATCTCTCAATGAAAAAAATGAGAAAAATTATCGCTCAATTTCAGAATCCATGACGAAGGATTACCAGAAGAAGTAGGACAGCAAATAGATAATGAGAAATTAAACAAGCACAGAAAAAAAGATATAAGATAATTGATACCAACAGAACAAGCTGTAGCTATCTAGCACTCTCAAGTCAGTTGTGATAAACTATAGAGGTGAAAACGTGTAGAAGCCTCATACCTTAAGGATTGAAGGTGTGGGCAAATCAATGGCATCCATGCCATCTCCCATGTAAGAACATATAAGTGAAAAGGCTGCACGGTCATAAAACGTGTCCTTTCTCGTTATCAAAAAGGAAGATGTCAAAAAATCCTGCGTTGATGCTACTAAAATTTCTCCGTTTTTTGGGGTGCATAAATTGTTTTGTACCTGAGACCAATCAAGGGAGAAGTAAATAATCATCCAGTAGGGAAATTATCACCCAGATAATTATTCCTGTCAACACTCAACAGTTATATCAATGAAGTTTTTCAAACATTTTTAAACTCAGCATTTCCTCAACTAAAGAATCTAAATTTCTTAGGAAAGCCTAAAGGTTCAGTTGATTTAGTTGAAAATCATTGGTGGAATTTGTTAAGCAAGACTCCATCTCATCATCATCTGGTACTTAGTATGTATGTGTGCATGAATATGAGCATGAGAGCGTTAAACGTAGCCAACGTATAATTGACTATTCCCAAGAAACTTCATATGATGCTAAGTAAAAGAGCAA
>NC_025695.1:45591220-45626848 GCF_000633955.1 Camelina sativa | reverse complement strand
GAGAGCGTTAAACGTAGCCAACGTATAATTGACTATTCCCAAGAAACTTCATATGATGCTAAGTAAAAGAGCAAGTACCCCCATCAATGTAATAGCCTCTGTCCGAGCCTCCTCTGTTTGTGGTACGTGCATGTTCATCTCATCACCATCAAAATCAGCATTATATGGGTTACAAACCGATTCATTGAACCTCAACGTTCTCCAAGGCATTATTCTTGCCTACAGAACAACAAATGTAAAATTAGGAACTTAGGATTACTATGAGGGCAAGAGAAATTATGACTAAGCATTCTAAATCAGTACTGACCCTGTGACACATAATAGACATCCGATGCAGACTCGGTTGCCTGTTAAAAAGAACAACATCCCCATCTTGCAAATGGCGGTCAACTATGCATCCAATGGTCAGTTCATCAGCAATACGCTTACGATAATCACCAACCAAAGTCCTGAAATGAATTGTGTTAAAGCCCCCATATGATGTACAAGCACCCAAAAACATGCAAATGACCCTATGAGGAGTATGCAGTCCTTCAGTGGTATCAGGTAACTTCAGTTCAGTAATAGTGTTTACTATTTTCTTGAAACAAATCCCAGAGGTTTGACTTGGCTTCATTAAGAGGAAAAGTTGTTATCTAGATTTATTAACTCATCCTGTTTGGGTGTGTCTATACCATGAACAAAACCTATATACGAGTCAACATAAATTTACAATTTCACATAATTTTACGAAACTGAAGATCATTTCAACTGCGAAAACTAGCTATCTAGATTTATTAACTCATCAAGATCAGTTTCCTCCCCTTACATAGTATGCATCAACCAAGAAGTAACAAAACTAGCACACAACATTACCTTGAAGAACCATCCGGATATCTGACATTTCTGGCACCAGGGTATTTATTCGGGCCATTACGAACACATTGTCTCAACTTCTCAATATTATGACGGGAAACACATTCAGGAAAAGTTAAGATTCGAGCCATAAGGATGGGAATTCCTACCTGAAAAATTTAGTTACCTTTGTGATAAGTTACACCAAAAATATAAATAACATAAAGCAAAAGTTTAAAACCATTTATGGTAAGATACCTCTGTAATTTTCAAATTGGGATCAGGTGAAATAACAGTTCTACCAGTGAACTCGACACGCTTTCCTGACAAATTTGCACGGAAACGTCCCTGTTTTCCTTTGAGACGCTGAAGAATTCCACTCAGTTGTTTTCTGTCTGGTTGACTTTGAACACCACGGACTTCACTGTTAATGAATTTTGCAACCTCGCTTTGTACTGTATCCCACACTTGCTAAAAGGAAATCCTCAAAAGTAAGTAAGAAAAAAATAATCTAACAAGAAATAGTAATAAAAGAAAAATGAATAATAACGTAAACCAAGAAATCATTTCGAAGTGAGATCTAACAAAAACAGAGACAAACTTAACAGTACAGAATGCATAAATACACAAAATATAACAGGGATGCAAGGATGCAATAAATAACTCGATCGTACCATATTTTTGGTCGATGTGGTAGGTTGACTCAAAATTCTATGAAGAGAAGCATTGTCTTGAATGATTTGCTTTAATTGCGATGATAAGTCATTTTCATTACTGCATCAAGAAAACACGTTCTTTCAAGAAAATCAGCAGTAGAAAGTATAATTGACATATAAAAGATAAACAAAACAATAGCTAACCTTTTTGTGCCATCAATCATAACAGACGGTCGGATTGATAAAGGTGGCACAAGCATGCACGTTATGATAAGATTCTCAGGTCTGTGGGCAATATAAAGAAGTTCACAGTCCTGTAATCAATTCCAGAAAGAAAAAGGAAACAAAAAAAATGAATCAGCATGACTGAATTATTTGTAAATAAGAAAATTCTCTTTATACTAATGCATATTCTGAGAGCAAAAGAACACACCGAAGGAAACTACGTAGAAAAACATGTGCATTATAGATATAAACTCAAATATACCTTGTCACTCATTCCTTTAAAAAGCCCAAGCACCACGTTAGGATCAAGAACATAGGTAAGAGGATTTATTCCTTGACTAGACTCCTTTGTGTGGGATATTGCAGCTTTAAATTCATCAACCTCTCCACCATGAATTTTAGACCGGTCATGACTGATACCTATAAAACCCATCTGGGCTGGAATCTTTTTCACCATACCTGAAATAATCAACAAATAATCATTATAACCAAATTATATAATTGAACTGGGGAGGAAGAAGCACTTTCAAGAACATAGCATAGATTAGAATATAACATAATTTGAGATTAACCAATAACAAAAGTTATATGATTTTTGCATTGGATATTAGAATTACAAAAATGTTCTACGAGCTAAATTTTGCATCTAAGATGAAACATATGAAGAATGAGAAAAGAAATCAAGGTAATTAAATTAAAATCTTCGAAAAAGCATATTGAATCTAAATAGTTCAAAAATTATACCATTCTGGTAGCCACATTTTTTGCAAGTTATAACTCTTTGGCTTGCCATCGTACTGCACTTCTTCACAACCGCTTTCGCCAATTCAGTTTTCTTCAATGGCTCCATTTTGGGACTCCGCATCTTCCTCAAGTGGTCTTCATACAATTTCTCGTCCAAAAGCATGTTCGAACAGCGCTGCGGGAAAAGAAAGGAAAAGAAAACAATATTTGTGAACTACTGTTGATGCTTCAAAGACATTAAAATAACCAGCCAGTTTTTCTATGCAAATTAGGTATTGTCTACATTTCGAAAGGCATCTTCCCTAGAAATAAAATTTTTATGCTGTACTTTTCTCCACTGTTTCCATTCAACAAAAGTAAAAGGGTCGAGAACAGAAACTAGAGAGATATATAATCGGCTAACTCTGTTACCTTACAAATGCACTTCAGTATGTCAAGGATAAAATTGAAGTATCCAATGTTGTAAACTGGGAGGTCAAGCTTCAGATATCCGTAGTGTCCGGGACAATTTTGGAAGTTCCCCTCACAAGTTGCGCATATAGACCTTTTGTTTGGAGGACCCTGCACAATCATAATGAACAAACCATTTAGCGATAGTCTTTATGCAAGTGGATGTTTAGAATTACATACACTGATGCAAATAACTGCAGGAGACAAAGACATGACATAAAATTCTTGCCATGGCTATATGCATAAGAAGTTAAACCAAAGGATATATATATATATATAGGAAAATCGGATACCATTCGAGGATCCAACAAGCCGCCTTCATGGGGTTTATTATTGGGATCGTAGTAACCATTATTCCAGACCTGAACTTCAGCGGCTTTCATGACCTCAAGATCCGAAAGCATAGAGAAGTTGATGCTTTTTCTGCAGAGATAATAGTAATGTCAAAATCCCAGCAAGAACAAACAACAAAAACTGACAAACAAGATTGAAAGAAAAAAAAAATCTCAAACCATAAATCAAATCAGACATTCATGAACAACACTCAAAGACAAGCCCTATTCAATTGTATCAAAGTAAGATCATCATTAAGCTAAATCTACAGACAAACATATCAGCTAAGAAACTCTAAACTGGTAAACAATCATCTCAATCTGACATAAGAACTCAGACACCTAAATCAAAAAAATTCATGACCTTTAAACCAAGTTAGCAAAAGAAACGAGTTTTAGGCACATTGAGTATGTATGATCCAGAGCTGCTAAAAAGGAGCGTACTTGGGAAAATTATATCAACGAAAAAGTTAAACTTGAGGAGAAAAAAGTGAGAAGAAACATACATTTTAAGAGCACCAACATCTTCGATGTAGGGCTTCTTAGTGAATTCAATCTCCATCTTCGTCTCCATCTCTCCCAATCAAAAAGCTTCAAACTTTATACACAGGATGAAACAAAACACAACCAAAAACCCCAAATAAGTTCGAATCGACGTCAGAGAAGAAGAAGTAAACTAAGGATCAATCGGAAAAGAAAAAAAAAAAAAATCAACTTACGGTGAGAAAGACGAAGGTGGGTTTAGGGTTTAAGGAGAAGCAGCAGAGATTAGTAACAGGCGGGAGATACAGAACGGCTGGCGAGCAAGAAAGATGGAGGAGGATTCAACAAAAGAGAGGAAAAAAAAATCAAAAACCAGAAAAAAACCCTAAGTTGCAGCTTCGAACCTGCGACCTTGACGTTTCTGACCTAGTGCTCTCAACCACCGAGGTATTTATTCTAAACATTGATTAGGTCGAGATTGTTTTATATATATATATATCTATAACATGTTCAGCTTTACCCAAAAAGGGCAAAAACAAAACTTTATAAAAAAAGGAGGGTATTTTTTGTAATTACGGTTTTTGATTCGTGTATATTTCGAAAGTACTAAACTTAAATTACCCTAATTTGTGCAAATAGAGAGAGAGAGAGAGAGAGAGAGAGAGAGAGGCGCGGCGATCTTCGAGCTTCTTTTTTTTTGTCCGATGAAGACCGTCACCGGAAGAGTTATTAGTGCTGAACCAATCTCACTCTCCAAAGCAGCTACGCTTCTCTCTAGGTTCACTTCTTCCGATAATGGAGCCTCTCAAGACGTTAGAGCGTATCTCCAACGAGCCTCTGCTGCCTTCACCGAATTAAAGAGTTTCCACAGGGAGATTAGATCGAAGGAAACGAAGCCAAGCTCGGAGGCGAGGAGTGAGCAGAATGTCACCGAAGAACTCGATGATGGGGAGGGTCGTGACCGGAAGAGTGAAGGTATGAGTGAGGAATCAGTTTACGGAAAGGGAGAAAAGGAGAAGAAGAAAAAGAAGAACAGAGAGGAAGATGTTGCTGCTGAGAAGGTGGAGGATAAGTTGGAAGACGAGGAAATGAGCGAAGATAGAAAAGAGAGAAAGAAGAAGAAGAAGAAGAAGAACATAGATGAAGATGTTATTGCTGAGAAGGTGAAGGAAAAGTTGGAAGACGAGGAGATGAGTGAAGATAGAAAAGAGAGAAAGAAGAAGAAGAAGAAGAAGAACAAAGATGTTATTGATGAGAAGGTGGTGGATAAGTTAGAAGACGAGGACATAAGCAAAGAGAGAAAAGAGAGAAAGAAGAAGAAGAAGATGAAGAGTGAGGAAGAGATGGCTTCAGAGGAGAGAAAGAGCAAAAAAAAGAGGAAGAGTGATGACGAGATGGGCTCAGAGGAGAGGAAGAGCAAGAAAAAGAGGAAATTGTAAGAGATTGATGGTTAAAGTTTGTTTATTTGGATTTTTAGCTCAAGGTTTGGGGAAAATTTTGTAGTGGAAATTTTACAAATCTTTCAAATTTTGGTTCAAGTGTAGTTGAAGATGTTACTTGGTGACAATTAAGATTGAGAAAGATTTGATTTTTTTTGGATTTCTCTTGTTAGTTTATGTTGTCTGCATTCAAGTTTTTGTTGTTTTGGTAGTGTGATGCTACCCTCTTATATCCCTGACTATATTTGGAACATGTTTGAATGCAAAGTTTTGGATCTTAGAGAGATGACTTCTTTAAGCGTTACTTATTCAAGTTGTGAAATCAACTAGAAATGCTATATGTAAAACTCAATTATGTTTAGGCACTTGAAAATCTGGTGCTTGAAACTTGAAAGTGTAGGAAGTCTGCGCAATTGCTCTGCTGTGAAGTTTTCTGTGTGAAGGAAGAAGAATTTTTCCACTTCTTGTTCAACTAAACTTGTGCAAGTAACAGAGAATCCTCGATCGTCAGGTATGTAATCTTACATGCTATTATGGTTCTTGAGAGTTTGAGTTAGACTTTGCGCTACTCGTAAGATCTTTTAATAGATAAATTAGAATAGGAAACTTGGGATAAATGTGCAGAACCGTTTTGAATGTAGAGCCATACATTTCTGCACGGCTTTCTTTCATTCGAAAAATTGAGTTTTGTGGAACCTTAAATGACGCAAATTTCATCATGTATATACAATGTGTACATGTCATATGTGGATGTTGCATCGTTGTTTACCTGAACCATCTGATTCGAACGATTTCTGTATATCTTCAACAGTTAATTGCTACAGAGATTGTGATAAACAATCGAAGGTAAGATCAATATATGCAAATTAGATTGTGTGTATATATATATTAATTTGGGGTTTACATAGATCTACACTTACAGAAGACAGAGCTGTGCAACAAGAAATAATTGTAAAGAAATTGACCTCATGTCAAACCGATAAATGGCCGGGAAAAGAACGAAAAAAATTCACGAAGCTTGTAAGAAAGAAGAGACAAGAAACAAAAAGGAAAAGGACTTGAATCATGAAGCAAGAATTCTCAGCATTTGGGCAAGTCTGCAGGAGGAGGAAGAAGTTTCTGATCTGGCTTATCTCCATCAAGAACAAGCCAAGCCATCCTCAGACCCCAACTGGTATGTACTTCCAAGTGACAGTGCATGAACCAGACTCCTGCAAAACATTTTATAAACTCGGTTATTGTTGTTCATCTAAGGTTACACTAATGTAAAGCTGTGTTTCTTTGGTTTATTATTGTTTCTCTTACCTGGGTTGTCTGCAAGGAATCTAATAGCAGCCCATCCACCAGATGGCACACCGATTGTGTTCCGCTCTATTGGGTCAACAAGGTTGAAGTTTTTAGGATCCTTGTTTGGGTCGAAATTCCCAAAGCCTTGGCCAACGACGAAGAAGTTGAACCCATGAAGGTGAAGTGGATGGCTTTCAGCACCAAGAATGCTAGTGTCTTGCATCACCAACTCCACACTGGTGTTGTAAGGTAGAACCATCAAGTTTGTCCCGTTGCTAACCATGGTATTGTTAGGTGGAGTGCCTGTGTAGTTAAACGGAACAATGGGACTCCATGGGAATTTGGGGGAATACACTCCATGAGATTGGCCAGAATAGTGAGATTGAAGGAGAGCTTTTGTTGGCATTGTGAAGGAAATGTTACTGATTGAGGCAGCAAACATTGTGGTGTTAGTAGGACCCTGGCATGTCTGGTTATTCTTATGATTGCACGGGTTTGTTCCCAATCCTACTGTGAAGAAGAACTTTCGATCAACATTCAGAGGCACATTTGCTGGGAAGTTTTTGCTGTTCAGACTGCGTAGCTTGTTGCTGAACTTAGTAGCAAAATTTGTGTCGTTTAGAGCAGGGAGTGTTGGTTTGAAGAGTGGAAGATTCTTGATTTTGGTCCTTGAGTGAGCATCTTTGGTCTGTTTAGATGGTTCATATTCTAAGATTCCTGCAACTGTAGAGTTATCGAAAGTTCCTTGACCTGTGACGTATGGTCTTGCACTCATGAAGAAGGAGGCACTCGGGTAACTAGGTTTAGTCTTCAGCAGGACGTTTGTGGTCTGGCCAGGCGCAATTAAGATGGTATCCGTCTCAAATGGTTTAACATAGATGGCATCAGCTTCAACAACCGTAACAGTGTGATTTGCGATGCTGAAAAAGAGCTCATCATTAAGTGCAGCATTGATTAGCCTGAGAAGGTATGTTTTTCCTGGCTTCACTCTCAGTCTGAATGTATCTGTTTGACATCATTCGTTACATAGATTAGTGGGTCATATATTTATTAAATCATAGTTAGATGTAGGAATCAATTATTACCTTTGGCAGAGCAGTTGTATAATGGACCAGGAAGCCCGTTGATCGTGTAAGCATCAGAGACATTAGGACCACCTCCTGTTTGTGTTGCTTGACGAATGATTGCCTCAGGGTCTGCGTTGAACCACTCCCCTGCAATTTAACCATAAAGATCAGTTATTATGTTTTTTAGCTCTCATCATAGTCTCTGTCTGTTTCTAGTCTTCATCATCCTTACCAAAGATCATGGGAACTTCTTTGTGAGGTTTAGCAAACGGGTAAGGAACTCCGCGTTTGGGAAGGATGATAAGTGGACCATAGACTGTTGCTCTAAGCCATGAAATGTGAGCATGGTAAAACAGAGTGCCTCTTTGACCAACAATGGTATAGTTGTAGACATAGCTTTGTCCTGTCTGAATAGGACACTGGGTTATATAGGCTGGTCCATCAGCCCAACCACTCCGTAGTTGCCGGATCCCATGCCTGAGATTTTTTCACGAATCAAAGCCAGCTATCAGTAACCAAACATTACTCCTAATAATGCTACAAGTGGTTTCAATATTATTTACCAGTGGATAGAGATGTTGTTTGGCACTTGATTAACGACTTTAATCAGAAGCTGGTCACCTTCTCTAGCAATAAGCTTAGGTCCTGGAAACTGCCCGTTTACAGAAACAAGGCTCTTTGTGTGGCAAAGACGTGTCACGTTCTGCATTTTGATCTGCGAAAAGGAAACATTTAATCATTATTTGCATCCCCTTTGAAACTGATAAACAGAAGAAACAATCTTCACATACTTCCAGCGTATAATGCCTTGTAATCCCAAATGCAGGTTGAGGAAGAAGAAGAACACAAGAGAAAATAGCTAAGAGAAGCTGAAACGCCATTTCAGTGTGCTTGGACCCCGAGGCTTTGGTTAGAGCAGGTGAGTTTACTGAATACTCTGCCTCGGTTATTTGTTTATGTTTTGCTGTAGATTGTGGATTCATTGTTTCAACCTTTAGTGTATATATAGGAAGGGAGAGTTAGGTGTTTGCTTGAGCAGGAAAGCTAGAAAAAACAATTAGTAAATGTTTAAGAAAAAAACAAAAAGATAATTGGTAGAGAAGTACTCCCTGTAATCAGAAGAACTTGATATGGACTAGTTGTTAGATTATATGAACAGCTAATGTATGAGTGGTGTCAAAGATAAGTCAAACTCTTTGACCCTCTTCATTTCCTCAAAAACTATTGTTTCCTTCTCAATACTATGGCGTAGATTCTAGATATGAAATGTAAAATTGCCAATTTGAGTTTCTCGGATATGACAGTTCCTCTACCTGTGCTGCATCTTTGACAGCATTGAGTATATTAGACTTCAAATTTTGACATGAGAAAGTAAGTAACTTGGACCAGATGTGGCAGTTTAGGACTATCGTTCGATTTGATCCTTGGCTAAGTTTTATTTAGACCCAAAATTTTAGCATTATTGGGTTCTTTTGGAAGGGTAACTTTTGTGGTTAGCGGTTAAATTTTAGTAAATACATTTCATCATTTATAAGCATGTTATAAGTGATAAGTACTTCATCTGTTTGTTTATTAATTTATTTTATTTGTAGGTGGGGGAACTACTAAAGGAGAGATTAACAGAGGTGGAGTTAGTCAAAACATTCGTAAGCTCAAATTGCTTGGGGAATAAGCAAGGAGAGGGAGATTGTAGCTATCAAAGAAGGTCACGATTAGGGTTAGATATCAAAATCCATGAAGGATTTTCCATTTTTTTTATAAGAACATTGTTGAGGAAACCTCAAATTAAGGTTGGCTATTTTATTTCCCAAGCAAGTGACCTAACTCCCTTTTATGTTCGTATCCTCAAAGGCATGCCACTAATATATACATGTCTCTCTATACTTACATACATATTTACACAACTTATTCTTATTTGTTGAACGGATTAAAAAATTATTTTAATTATGTTTATAATCAACAAGTGTATATAATTAATGATGTGTATCTTTAACAAAATATAAATAAATATATATATATATATAATGTATATTTGTATACTTTTTGCTTCTCTTCTTTCAAATTTTTAAAATTGAGAAATGTACAGTCGAAATACAATCAAAATATGATCTAGACAGGTTGCTAAAAAGTACGTATCAATTTATCATCCCTTATCCCCCTGCATATATGAGAAGTCGGTAATTAAATATATATAGTTTTCCTAGAAAAAAGACAATAAAGAAATGTTCAAAAAATCGGACATAATGATGAAACACAAGTTTACATCATTAGTATGTAGTTCAAACCTTTTGTAGGTTTTTACAATTATGTCTTTAACAATATTTTAGTTGGTAACTCACAATCAATATCATAAAAACAGTAAATTTAGTTATAGATATTCATTTTAAGTTTTAACTAGACTAGGCATGTGACACGAGAGCTATATTTAGAAACAGGTTAATTCCAGGAAATTAATTATCTCCTATATTATTTGAAAACGAAATTCTGATATCTCTTATAATGGCTTCGACTATATAATTATCTCTAATTACATTAAACTAAAAACATATATGATGAACTTTTACATATTTAGGCCTTAGACCAATTTCAAAGAACTCTAATTTAGAGAAACTATCTAAATACCTTAAACTTACCATTTAAAGATTTAATTATTGATCTACTAGACTACTACATACGCGTAGAAGTGTATTCTTTATACTGAATACATACGCGTACGATATACACGTGAATACTTAATTGGTATGTGAAGAGAGATTAATTAGATTGGAAGAAGTTTCAATACATGTTTTTCTTATTATTATTTTTCATATATATATTGTGGTTACACCAACCCTTGATTTCTGATTAAGGCTCCAACAAAATATATAATGTATGCACGTATGTATACATATACTGTATAGAACGTATCCTATACGAATATATATGTACATATTTGAGCGGACAGTTACTATCCACCTTTTAGGTGAATATATAAAGATGGTGATAATTACAAATATTCTCTAAAAACTTTAAGAGTTCGACGTACGTAAAATATATATGCATGTGTGATGTGTCCATATGATAACTGTAATTAATCAGCCACGCGCTCATTGTTATTAACTTATTATATACATATTTGTAATGCCTATACATGCACAAATGTATGTCATATATATGTCCTATATAGATTATATAACATTTTTTCTTTTCTGTTCGGTAAAATGTATAAATTGATGTTGAAAGTCTTAATTATATAGGGTTATAATCTGTTAAAAAAAATAGTTTTCTCTAACAATAGATATGTTAAGAGTTCTTTTTCCAATTGGCTTGTTTGAGTCAATCTTTTCTTGTTGTTAAAAAAAAAAGTTAAGATTGAAAAGTAATATTGTATTGTGTCTATCCACCAATAATTAGGAGCAACCAAAACTTCAAAAAAATCTTACTAGCAAAATTATATCACTAAGCCATATGTATAAAAATAATCAACTTTCTTTTTATTAACCTTTGAATAGAAATGATCAATGATGATTATTAAGATGCTTTACCTTTAAGTGCCAAAGATTAGCCAATCTTTAATAACGTCAAAAAGAAAAAGCAGAGTATAACTACACCTAAAGAAAATATTTCTTACACAATTTTCTTCATAAGAGAAAAGTATTCCCGTAGGAATATTATAATACCGACTTTTTAAATACGTTTTTATTAATCTATATTATATATTATATTATATATACATTTTTCAAGTACAATTATGAAATAAATCTTCAATTTCAAACTTATTTACAAGACTGCCATTGAGTTAATTTTTAAAAATAAAAAACGGATTGGGTTCAAAATTTAAACATTACTAACAGATCAAGGTCCAAGCCCATTTCATTTATACATCTTGCTAACCCAAACTTTTTCCCCCCAAATGTTTATATTTTTCCCACCAATTTCGTATCTTACATATCAATAAACTTGCCTTCTTCGCCAATCCTATCCGAGATTTGTGTTGAAACCTCTTGATATCCAAATATTTTCCTCCACCATTTTCGTATCTTACATATGAATAAATCGAAACAGAGTTAAATGTTTATATTCAACAATTAAATACAAATTAAACACAGATTTACTTGCCTACGTCGCCGATCCTATCCGAGATTTGTGTTGAAACTTTTTGATACCCAAATATTTTCCCCCACCAATTACGTATCTTACATGTCAATCAATCCAAACAAAATTATAAATCAGTATATATAATATCCCATAAAGATACCATAAATAACAAATCACGTAATTATCTCTCTAATCCAATCATAAGAAAGATATTTTTTTGTATCGTAAAAATGTGTTCTCGACCTAATACGTTCCCTATAAATAATTGGATAACCTAACACTCTATGTTCCATAAGCAATCACATCTACACAAATCAAACAATATGGCTGCTACTTTTGCTTTTTTGAAAGATGTTCGACCCTTAAAAACCGCATGGAGAGTTCAAGTTAAGGTCATCCATTCATGGCGTCAAAACACCAAAAACACTGGTGAAACGCTAGAGTTGGTTTTGTCAGATTCAATGGTAAGATTAAATGCTAATGCATCTTTTGTCCTTCATTCTTATGTTTACGAGATACAATACTTTACTATTATTAATCCATCTTTTGTATTCTTTCAGAGTAAAAAGATTCATGCATACGTGAAGAAGGACTTAGCATATATTTGGCCACACCACACTAATTTCTGACTCCGGTAAATGTAACAAGACTTTGTACGAATAGCTTTTTAAGGAAGACAAACACGATCAAGGAAACTGAAGACGATAATTAGGCTGCTTATTAAGAACGTATTAAAAGAAAGAGAGGTTAAATAAGGGAGCATACAAGAAACGGAGTTTCTTAAGCCGGCCGAGAGTTGATGGGATAGGACCGCTTAGATTGTTCAAGTAAAGATTGAAGGGGAAATCTGTAAACATGAATTGCTTGGATTGAAGGTGCCACGCTCATCATATTGTAAAACAAAAGTCCTCAAACGAAAGCCACATCTGATAAGTAAGAATCAATCGATGAATTTAGTGTTAGACGCAATCCTCACCGAAACTCATCCAAAAATGATAGAACAACCTACAATCTGATTAACAACACCAATCGATTACCATCTATCAGTACAGACATGATTGGACATTGGAAACCCAACATCAAATTCGGAAGCAATTAACATAAAAATCAACTGAAAGAACATAAAAATTTACCTGGAACAATTGGATTACTTGGAATAGATCTGTAATTCTCAGAATGAAAATGCTCTAAATTTAAATTTGGATGAAGTACGTTTCTATTAAAACGATGAAGAATCATAACAATGGAATTTGATTACTCAGGTTTACAAAACCAGATAGAAAGAGATGATAAGGATACCAGATAGAAAGAGATCGATGGTTGTCGGTGGAGACACAAAAGATTTTTTTTTTCGTGCAATTAAGACAGTCGGACCAATATTTTTGGGCCCGAACGAGCCCATTTTTTTTCTTCTTTTTTTTTTCCATTGAATTGTTTTTAGAAGCTAATTTATTATTAATATTAACATTTTCAAACAATACTAATAAGAATCAATTGATTTGTTACATAATAAGAACCAATTAATGGACTTGCACAACTTTAAATACAAAAGTCTTACATGATATAGGAAAAAAACAACAAATAATACAAATTCAAATTATATTATACTCATATATTTTAAATTTATAATATATTATGTAATACTATTATCTTTACACTGTAAATGAAATAGAAAAATCAAAAAAATAGTTTATTTGTTGACTAAATAAAATTTAATGAACATTAAGGATATATATAATAAACCACACCATATAGTAAATGGAAATTATACACTACATAATTATAGTTAATTCAACAAATACATAAAATATTGTTTACATATATATGTAATATAATCAATAAATATATTTTTTAAATTTATTAAAGTAAAATATATCTCCGCAGTGTACCGCGGGTGAATATCTAGTATGGTACGTTTAGCTTGCTCGAGGTGAATTTAAATCCTGACTATTTTAATTAACAAGAATATATGTAATATGATATACGCAAGACGGATTTTTTTTTAAGTAATGCAATTTTCTCAAAAAATATTATAATTTATCTAATTTAATAAATCTTTGTAATTTAACAAAATAAACAAACAAAAAAAACTTTGTAAAATCGTATAGAATCCATGTTATATGAAAAAATATCAATAATGTGGAAAGTTCCATGATTTATCCATGCGTACGAAAGGTCCAAAACTAACAATTTATCCATGCGTATCTAGTTTAGACTCTTTTGTACACTTCGTTATCATATATTACCTACTCTACTCCGCTTTCATTAGAAAAATTTGGCTAACACTCCATTTTGATAGTGTTTTAAGGATGTCAACTATTATAATTATTATCAGATTCAGAATTTTGTGCTTGAAAGATGATTATTTACGTTTGAGGATCTCCCACAGGTTCCATTTAAATTTATATATATATATATAGTTCTGAACTTGAGAAAACTACAAGTCAAAACCCAAAATATATATACTTTTATATAGACATATTATAGTAGTAAACTTGCAATTTATAATTTCATTTTCCAGTTTAAAGTATCAAAATTTTAAAAGAAAGATAAATTCGATCATCCATATTCTGATTAAGCAAGTTTTCTAATTATCAACCATACACTTATCTGATTTAGGAGAAATAATCTAGAAAACCAAATTTAAAATTGCTAAAATGCATAAAAGTGTTTGTGCATAAATTTGTGAGATTTTCTCAATTTCTAATATTTCGACAAAGAAAAGATAACAATCACAAGTTCACAAAACTTAATATATAAAAATTGTTCTAAACAATTGCCGCATATATTTTCATCACAAAAATATATCTACAAAAACCCCGTCAAAGCAAATGGATCAAAATAAACAATACTTGAGATTTGCTTAATTAAAATGTTACTATACATTTTTTCACTTCGTTAATTACTTTACATTATCTCACCAACTAATTACATCCTGCATATATATGGTCTTTAATTTATTCCCGAACTGATTGAGGATAAGCAAAATCTGTTTCTTTAAGATTATTTTGGTTAGAAGTTTTCCTTGTGGAAAGTAAAACGAGTGGATGACTCGAGACTAAACTCCTGACAAAGTTCTCTAAGTGGTCGAACCAATGTTGGGCTTCCACAGTAGAATACACCTGAAAAATACACATGTTAATAATTATTGATGTTCATAGAGATTTAAAAACAAAAACAAAAAGTTGATATTAACTATTTAAGATAGTAATTACCTATTCGACAAGCTTCGTGTTTGCTTGACAATTCAGAAAAAACTTTCCTCCAATTAGGTCTTGCGAAATGTGTTCGTATCTGATTTGTTTTGGGGATAATGAAAATTGATTAATTATATAATTGAGATACACGTAACTTCTTAAAGAGTGCTAAACGTTAACAAAATGTCATTAGTGGCATCTCCTTGTAAGTCAAAATGATTATATGTTTTCTTCAACATGAATTTAAAGTGGACAACTATTATAATTGTTTAGTATTTAATCAAAAAACATGAGAACTTACACGGCTTTCGGAGACAATATCAACACCATTCTTTGCATGTTGAAGTTTCTGAACCATGGCGATCAGGGCAGATCTTGCATCTCCCGCTTCGTACATACTTGTTAAGTAGTTATGCATTTCTATCACATGCTGCCAAAAATTAAAACATTACAAATATTATTTAGAAAATCTGTTAAAATTATTATTTTGTTGTGGCAGTTCATAAAAGAATTTAAGGAAAAATGAAACAATAAACTTACGGTTTTATCAAATTCGGCAATGTCATCCATAACTCCCTTGAACCAATCAAATGAAGCTTGTTCTCTTGTCACCCAAAAAAAATATGCTCTTTGTGGAAACTTTTTGCCTCCTCCACCACTAACACTATCACCTGCTACACTCGATCCTCCTACACTTTCTTCGTACTTTTGCCCCTGATGTTCCAATGTCAAAAAGTAGACCCCCATTTTTATTATCTTCCTTTATATTCAAACTCACAGAAATTTATGAACAAAAAAGTTTATACAACTTACACTTTTGGGAATCCCAGGTTTTAGATGGTTTAACATGTCTTTCAAAATGCTAATGAATGGAGTTGCCCCAATCCCTAGTCCAACTAGTAAGAGGATGTCGAACTTTTGATAGTTTTGTGCCGGAGCTCCATACGGTCCTTTGATGAAAATTTTAGGGAATCTGATACAAAAGATGACCCGTTCAGATCAACTTTTTATTTTGTTTTTTTTCTGACAGTAATCAGTTCGAAAACACTAGTGGTTATGTGAACAAACACTCATCTTCTTGCAAAATAATAAGCATTTAATTGGTGATTATTGTTTAGTATTCACTTACAAGACTTGTGATTCTTCAATGTGAGGATTCACACCCGCTGCTCTTGTTTCCATCCTCATAAGACTGTTTGGTTTAGGTTTAGCAGCTGCTTGAGTGGGTTCGCATGACTATATATAATCAAAATTAATCAGTTTACACTTAAATTAAAATTTAATGAAATAAAACTAAAATATCGCAGCTATAAAAAAATATTTAACTAAACAAATAAAGAGTGGCGAAAAAGATTACCTTCGCAAATCTGCTCCTAAGTTCAGTAGTCCAATCTCCTAAGGCTCTTATGTGGACACTTAAATAGTCATCCCCTGGTGCGGAAGTGATGGAGAATGGATGCCTAAATAATAAGGAGATAATTGGAATATCATTATTTAGTTTACCTTATAAAAACCAATCAGTTAACTTATTTTTACTCAATTATTAATTAGAATACCATTCAAACTTTGACAGATCAGGACACTTGACAAACATGTACATGCCACTTTTGTATTTGAACCCGGGAGGTTTGGTCACGTAAAGTGCAAGAACGTTGCCCGAATATACAATAGCCTGTGATGAAAGGAAAAAAAAAAATGTACAAACAAATTAATATATATATATATATAGGAACAGAAACACTCGATAATATAAATTACTCAGAAATGTTATAGTTTTGTCAATGTTCAAATTGTAACTTGAAAATATTTGATTAATCAATTTATGTATTATTAGTGTACCTATGATTTTTATCAAAATAATTTTTTTTGTGTAATATATAAAATCATAGATGCAAAATTCTAAATGGATGACCTAGTGATTAATTATATAAAATCAAGGCAACATATTTATATAGCTTTTGTTTGTTACCTTAATAACGTTGACACGGTGGCTGTGTTCTTGTAGGAGACGTGAGAAAAGCCTCTCACTCGCGTAGAACAGCATCGGTACGGCCACATACATCCATGTCTTCATTATAATACAATTTACCAAAAAAAAAAAAAAGATAAGATTGAAATGCAGAAATTTATTATGTTACTTTTTTTTTGTGCGAACGATTTATTATGTTAAATATAAGAAATTGAACGTAATTACCGTCTTTTGGTACCAAGGCTTCTCGATGATAAGGATGTAACCATGGATGATGAGAAGAACATAAGCAAGAACCAACAAATGATGAGCATACCAAAACGCATTAAAACCAGCAAGAACGCTAAACGGTTTAGGCAATTTCACTATGTTCCTTCTAAAGTAATGCATCGCGAGCGTAAATGAGAATCCCATGAAGAAAATCATTAAAACTCCCGTGATCGACACTGAAGTCGTCATTAAACCTAGATAACTCGGTTGCGTATTTCCCAAGGCAGATCCCGCGTACGTCAAGAACACGTCGTAGGAGCACGAGCTTAACCTAGGGTAGTTACAGAAGATGTGAAGTGCCGTGTGGAGCAAAGCTTGGAAAGCGATCATATATGCAATCACCTTGTGGAAGTTAATATTGTCGTCGAATGGGACGACGCGATTCAAAAACGTTGACCTAAGGATCGTTAGGGTTTTTCTACATACTGGTATCAAAATCAGAGCCATGTTCAGTTTAAGCGTTTCGGCTGCTCCTTTAGCAGCGCAAACACAGCGTCCGGTGATATTGTATAGAGGGTTTCGCATGAACTCTTCGTACTTCCACATGAATAAATAAACGTTAATAATGATCCACAAGACGAGTACCCATATTTTTTTCCAGTTCTCATGCATCAGTTCCCCAGTTACCGAAACGTATTTGCTCATCGGGGTTCTGTACCGCTCTGGGATCATCGCTCGTGTCAGAGTTTGCGATTTCTTCATCTTATCAGCATCAGCATTTGTCACCATTCCTGTTAATAGTATTTCTAACTGCCACATCTGGTAGACAAAAACAATGAAATATTTAGAACATAACCTTCAATATATTTATCGGGATATAAAAATATAAAGAGAAAGTGAAACCTCTATGTATCCTTTGTGATCAGGGTCGAGTTCTTCCATAATCAAAGACGCATAAGCCGCAGCGTTCTTTTTCAAATTCCCGAGGCGGTTCGCGGAGGCGCTCAAGACTATGACTTCTTTCACTTCCTCTTCCGTGAGCTTACCATCTCCGTTCTTGTCACACCTAAATAACAACCACAACCACAATGGTTAAATTAATCAACCGCATTTGGATATATATGTAATATATGGAAACATATAAGATTAAGTAAATTACATGTCGAAGAAAATCTGAAGACGGCAATCAAGGTCTTTCTTGATCATGTCTTCCCAAAACAGCTTCAGTTGTTCTTTGTCGATACCGTTTTCAGTCTCTATTTGTCTTCTCCGTCCCAATGCCTCATAAACTTCTGCCGCAAACTCCATTGTGTCTCCCATTCCTAGTAATATATACCATCGACATTAATCCATTTTTTTCTAAACAAACAATTTGAGTTCACATTTCCAACAATAATTTAATATGAAGATACCTATTTAGAAAAGAATTATTGTTAACAAAAAAAAAAAATCACGAGGAATATTTGTCCTTTTAATGTAGATATTAGTCTTTTGATTTTGACATATAATATATCTGTTGGTTACCAATGCAGACGCCAAACTTCTCTTTGGGCAACTTGCCGTCAACAGAGAACTGATTAAACCGGTTCTCAATCGATTTCCATGCGTCACGTTCCCGTCCGGTGACCGTCCGATCAAGGAACCGCAAGCTCTGAAGTCCCCTAGCGGCGCTAGATGTTGTCCTCTCCACTCTTTGTGGACCTGTCTTCTTGGGCAACGCATTGGTCGGAGGCCCTAGGTTCCCGCTTTTCCTTGTGCTCGGAGACCCGAGATTACCGCTCTTTCTCCAGTTTGAAACGCTCAACGATCGGATTATCGATCCCACACCAAGATTTCTTGACGCGTTCTTCTTCAGAAAACCTTCGTTCTTGTTGAGGTTAATGTCGGGTCCTTTAGAAGAACCGTCACCCATTGGATCGATCTCTACACTCTCTAACATCCATTTTGTCGAATCCTCGGTAGGAGTATTATTTTTCATAGTTATTTATATTTATTCTTTCTCCGGCACCGGTAGCTGATCCAAGGATCGTCGGAGATCTTATAATTCTTCTATCTTGTCGTTTCTTTAAACGTTTTTTTTTTCTGGTTTGAAAGAATTATTAGATGAGAAGGAGAAAAAGTAGGGGGAGAGGCATTGATTTTTGTGTCGTTTGTAACATTTGTGTTTAGTTTATTTAGTTGGGAAGCGAGACACATGAAAAGTTTACTAAAAATAGAAAGTTCTAAGGAAAGCAATTTTTTTGAGGTCAAACACACACAGACCAATCAAAGACCTATTAAAAGAATTAAACTTCTGAATTTGACTTAGTGCTACTAGAAAGTTCATGATATTCAATTAAAATTAAACTGCATATGATATTTACAAAATATGTTACCAAGTTACTATGATTCTTATATTATTATTATTTTTTCAAGTAAGAAAAATACTAGTCGAAGTGTTTGCTCTAATGGCTGACCAAAGCAAGCAAGTGAGCGCAAAACTGTGTAGTATGTATCCCTAGAAGCAGAAGAGTTCATAGCAGTTCTTAAAAAAGTTTAGACCTCATTTAAAGATAAAATTTATACCATTAACGGAAAGCTATACTGTATCATGGGTGCCTGAGAGATCAGAGAGTGACACAGGGCCAATATAGATCAGTCCTCGGAACCCAAGCCGGATGAAAGTGAGATTCCAAGACTTGGACCAACCCCAAGTTTTTTTGGGCCTAAAACAGGCTTTTGATAGACTGAACTCACTTTATTTAAGTCTAATCGTAACTGAATATTATTATACTACAAAGTAGTCGACACGATTTTTTATATAAATTTCTATTTAATTATATATAAAAAGTACATTTATAATTGTTAATACATGTCTTAAAAATAATATTCATAATACTACGGTTTAACTACAATTTATAATTTATCCCTTATATAATAATAGAGAAGCATTCTCAAGAAAATGCTAATATGTTGTAGTTAGAGAGCTCGAAACACCAATAAATTTATTGCTCTCATTTTTATGGATATTTTTTTTTACACATAACTGCTATTGAATGATTAAAGAATATTCCTTTTCAATTAAAAAAATCAAACATTTTAATTTTAAAATATATTTTAATCATTTTTATAACATAATTAATTATTCTAATATTATTAGATCTAAAACATTTTCAAAACCCGCATTTATTCACCTATTAAAAAAACTGATTACTATTCACATATTTAAATTTTCCAAAATAAAATTATCACAATAATCATTATTATAGGCAATTAACTTATTTAATACAATTGTTATAATATTTTACGGGTGAAACATATTTTTACACACACAAAATTAAACAAAATAAAAAATCTTGCATAGATTGAAGAAAGAGCGGATTATATATTTAGTTAATACATAGTAGTTTGATCTAAACGTAATCTCACAGATTATATATTTGGTTTATATACAAGCAAATTTTAAATCCTTGATAATAACTTTACTCATAATATTAATTTTATCTGCATAGATTTATCCCGCACATAGTGCGGGTTGTTACCTAGTATATGTTATATAGTGTTTCATAGAAGATTCATGAAAAATAGAAAAGTTAAAGTACATACTACTAAATTTTTTTGATTACAATATATTATTGAAATTATTGAAACAGTATGTTACTATAGTAATAATATCATTACTTATAGCAAAGTCAACTATATATGGTATTTTCGTTAAATAGTTAAGATAAATTATATTTTTTTTATCTTTTTTCTTTTTTGGAAAATAAAAAACTGATTAGTAGTCTACAAAGAAAAATGTAAGTTTCTTACTTAATTATTTTGATAGATTATTTTATGTTGTCCTATATATTAATTTTATTGTCATTATCTAAAAGTAATAGTTAACAAAAATAGTTTTATATATGATAAGTCAAATTTAAAATAATTTATCAAAACGATATCACAAAAAAAATATCTTATATTATAAGTTTAACCAGTTTTTATAAAAAATCATGAAAAGAAAAGTGTGTGAAATTTAATATATTTTTTTATTTTCTATATATTGTCTCTATTTCTGATCATTTTTTATATAAATAGTATAATTAACAATAAATTAATTTTTGAAATTATTGTTTTCTGTTATATCATAGGGTTATTAAGCAATTATGTTATGATACCATTATGTTTTTTATAGTACATATGTTTTAAAGACAATCAAACTGTAACTTATAAATTACTATTAAATACAAATTTGAGTTGTGTCTTTACTACAATATATATGATTATTGAATATAATGTAAGTTTTTTATATATTGGAAACTCTTTTATATTTTTAAATTAGTCTATCAGAAATTAATTTAGTTTCAGTTTTTACTTTGAAATGTATGAAACCATTTTATAGTAATAGGACAATTAGTTACAGTAAAGTTAATTAAATTTTGTATGTTCGTTAAATAATTAAGATAATTTAATTTATTTATAGCTTGGTTTTTTTAGAAAAAAAAACTGATAAGTATTCTAAGAAAAAAAGGTGTAAGACCTTACTTTGATAGATAAATTATGTTGTCTTGTATATTAATTTTATTTTCATATATAAAAGTAAAAGTTAACAACAAATAATAATTTTATAATATGATAAATCAATTTTAAAATAATTTATTGAAACGATATCACAAAACAAATATCTTATACTCTAAGTCTAATTAATTTTACATAAAATTCATGAAAATAAAAGTGTGTCAAATTTAATATAAATATTTTTTTCTTCTATAAATTTTCTCTATTTCTAATCATTTGAAAATAAATAGTATAATTAACAATAAATTAATTTTGAAACTATTGTTTTCTGTTATTTCATGGGAAGATAAAACAATTATGATTTCATTATGAAATATCTTAGATGCTAAAACTAAAAAATGGACGGAATATATTTTTGTAACAATGTTGAAAAAAATTAAAAAAACAAACTATACAACAATTATTTTTTTTAACAAACTATACATCACATAATATACAAATAAAATAAAGTCAAATAAAAATAGAATGTTAAATTTAAAAGTAATGAGAATGACATTTGTCACAAAGTAGAGTGGCAAATGTCACATTGTTAGGCAAAGTTAAAAAAATATTCTCTTACTATATAAGATACTTTTTCTATCCACACCACATAAGATACAAATAAAATAAAGTTAAATAAAAAATAGAATGTTAAATTTAAAATTAATAAAAATGACATATGTACAAAAGTAAAGTGCCAAATGTCATATTGTTAGACAAAGTTACAAAAACTTTATCTTATTATATAAGATAGCTATTAATCATCTTTGAGTAAAAACGTAGTCAGATTTATACGACCATTAAAGAAAAAAACGTAGTGAATATTTAAGAAATCGAAGATCCATTTCCAATTAATCGACAATATACTCTCTCAACACAAAAATCAAAACCATGGACACTCTTATAATGGTCTCGTTCATGACCATGATGCTCTTTTCTACGTCCGAAACCACCCGTGCCGCCAATCTTATCGTGTCCAATGAGCTGCAGACACGTGGTGATGTTCCCGTCTTCGTCACGTGCCACCCTGCCCCTCAGCTGTCGAAACGTGTACCATTGGGTCAAAAGTCGTTGATAGAGATCCCAACCACAGCTGGCAATGATACCGTTGATGAGAAGGTGGCGGGATCTAGAGTGTGGCAGCCAACGACTTGCGTAGGAACGTTTTACAGCGAAGCACATTTCGAGATGCACGAGAGACCGTACGTTTTGTACGAAGCGGACAAGGATGCTAAGGAGTGTAAAAACTCGTGTTTCGTTGTAGTCACAGACGATGGATTTTACCGTTGGAACAACAACAAGAGAATCTGGGACAAGATTTTTCCGATCATTTGGTATTAGTAACTCATTGATCCTTTTATATTTTCGGGTTCATTAATCATTTCAAAGATTATAATTTCCTCTAATAGTTTGTCAACATTTTGGTTAATTAAACACTAATTAACGATGAGGTTTATGACATTTGTTGTGTTCCAATATTAAACATCTAATTTATGTAAGGTGCATCTAACTTGGGTAACCGGCTAATCTCAGGGTGAGATAAATTACTAGATCAAATTTTAGAAATGAGTTGTTTGGGTAACTTGGATGGATTGCATGTAGGCACATATTTAAACTCTGGAAGACATCAAGTTAATTAACGACCAAACCCCAAAAGGTCTATAATTTGATTTATAAGGTGTGATATTTTTTATTTTCAATTACCGTGTTGAACGAATAGCAAGCAAAATTATAAAGTGTTATTTATGTTCCGCAAGCATTATGTTTTTAGTTCCAATAATGTTGGCTTTCTTATGTTCACAGAAGCTAGTGTGAACTTGCCAAACTCTATATACTGTATCTGTATGTAGAAATATTGATACATATAAAGACGATAAATTTATTTTTTAGATATAATGATAGTGGATGTTGTCAAAATCTGTTACATGCATTTTTAACGCAAAATCAACTTGTCATGTCAAATAGAAAGCCCAAAACTTTACATTTTTTCCACACAAATTTATATAATATGTATACATTTTTATTAGACCTCTAAAATAAAGTACTTTTGTTAGTTTGTTCTAGATTTTGACTTGAACTTAGTTTATGTGTTTTATATCAAAAATATTTTAAAATTGAAATAACACTTAACTATACTTTATTTCAGAACAGAAATAATGAGAAAATGATATCTTATTTACCAGAGAAAAAGATACAACTTTAATTTGATGTATTCAACCATATGACTAACAAAATATTGTGGGTCTCTTACACTAAATTTAATAACACTTCACATTTTTAAAGTTTCAAAAAAATATTTTAGTGGTTTGTGTTAATATCGTCGTTGAACCAATTATCCATGTATAAACTTGCAAATTACTATCAAATGCGGTAGACAACTATCAAATATCATGCTGCACACATAAAATTTCATTTTTTACACTTGTATTTTTTTTTGTATGCATGTGTTTGTGTAATATGTATATTTACATATTAGAAATTAAAAGAGTACAAATATAACCAACCACTATAAGGTCAGATCTAAGTTGACTTTCCTCCACGTTTTTATCAGTCAGAATCAAGTAGACTTGATATTCTTCAACTTTACTTCGAGTGTTTCAAATAATTACAAGAAAAGAAAATAAATTGACAATTTTGTTTTACAATTTAATACTTTCTTTAAAACTTAAAATATGTTTAAAAGGTATTATTTTGGCAAATGGAACCCCATACGAGCGAACGATTTACAAACAATAGATGGGAATAAAATTGATATACATTTTTCAATCCTGTGTGTTAAGAACTGTTTCTCAGATTCTCACCTCACTGAATTATTTCTATTTTTATTTATTTATTTTAGTTATTTTACACAAGAAAACATACGGACTTTGGTAGATTAATTAAAATAGATAAAATTAAGTACTAAAAAGGTGAGGAAAGGGAAGAGGAAGAAAAGGACAGTGATGGGGAAGGCTTATCTTGGCTAGAGAAGGTGCATTTTGCCACACTAATCTTTCTTTGTCACTGTTAGTCAACTTCGCACCTCTCTTTTTTCTCCCTTCAAATCTTGATATTGATTTGAATATTTGAGGTTGATCTCTTGTGTATGTACTTGACAAGAATTAGTGCTTTCAATAAAAAGAATCGTCTCGATATATTTCAGTTATTAGTTGCTAAATATATTAATTTGATATTGCTCTAAAATATACATATCAGGAAAAAAAAAGTATGTTTTAGGATGAATTGGAATCATAAACCGAAGCCAAGATTTAGAAAGTATATGGTCTACTCGATGATCAAATTTAACATGTTTATACTAAATTTTGGATTTGATCTTCAGCTTTTTATAGAGTTTATGTTAGGAGCTCAAGTTGTTGCAAATGAGTTTGTCCACCATAGTCTGATGAATGTTGCCCGTATTAGGTTTTTCTGACAAATAGTTTTGTACGTCGATCCGTTGTAAATCATATCTCGTAACTTGTAAAGAATCTAAAGATTAATAAAACTGATTTTGGAAATAGAATTGGCGGTTATAACTAGTTAATGTTGTAATTAAATGACACAAATTTGCGTGTCAACAAACTTATTTTGTTCAAATTTTAAAGGATTTAACCTAATGTTTTCCAGTATGTACGTGTTTAGTGTGTACTAATCGTTTAAGTTATGTATGTTTCTGTTATTTGTTCAAAAAGCTTGGTCAACACAAATCGATAGTAAAAAGAACTGGTTTCATGATTTTGGTTACCTACTAAAAACACAAACCCATCCCGTTGACTTACCAAATTAAAAGAAATATCATTACTTTTAAAGCCTAACCCATTTTACCTATTTTGGAAAGTTATTTCTTCATCCTGTTCTTCACCCTATCTAGCCCAATATAGATCCTATTCGACATGTACATCCACTCATTTTTACATATAGCATCCAAAGCAAAATATAAAAGCGGTATTTACATATTAATTATACTAACTGTGAGCAATTAAGTTCATCGAGATCAGGGAGGGATGGCCAATATTTGTTTATTTAGGCACGCTGTATCATCAAAATTATATTTTAAAAAATAGGGTTAAAACAAGAGATACGAAATTACGTTATTCAAATTGTTAGAAAAAAAAAAAAGTTGTGGTGTGAGTGTGTGACGGATTTAATGTAACGTAATATATAGAGTTATAAGTTTATATCATGTACACTAAAAAACAGTCGTTTTACATTGTTTTCAACTGCCTTGCCAAGTAAATATCATTCTATCATTCTATATTTATAACCACATAGCCGAATAAATTGTAAAAAACACAAAAACAAAAAACAATCTGCTTATCATCTTCGTCTCGTGGCCGATATTGTGAGAATTACTAAGCATGTTATTTAACTTCGGTGAATTTGTTTATGTGCTGTTGTTATTGTTTTTACTCTTTTATCATAGCTTAGCTGTTTGCGTATGGTGAGGAGTGAGGACAACGTACGTTCTTTTTTCATAAATTTTAGGATGGATTTTTTCATAAATTTCATAGATATGCATAAATTTGGCCAAAATTTAAGTTAATCCAAAAAAATAAGAATTATTTTTGCAATTCATAATTTCTATAGTTGTCCGTTTATTTGTTGACAAAAAAAAAGGAAAAAAAAAAACTGTACGTCTATAGTAGTAGGCTATGTTGGATTAAACTCGATTCATAATCTAATAGTATAAAATATCAAAACAAGAAATCAATAGATATTTCTTAATCTGAAAATTTTTGTATGATGAAAATGAAATCCAAGGAAACAAAAAAAACGAAGAATCCAAAGTTTGAAAGTTTAACGTGAATCGATATATGAAAACGACAGAGTAAAACAACAAAATGGAAAAAAAAATGGTAGAGAAACTAAAAAAAAAAAAAAATGGTGGAGAAACTATTGTGCTTGTTGACCTTTTTCGCTTTTCCAAAAGATTAGACAAACGCATAGAAACACATGCACGAGTCCTAATTAACAATTAAAAATTAGAGAAAATAACAAAAACAAAATGATGGGATCACTTAAAAACATCTAAATCACACCGTCTTTCTTTGATTTGTCATGAACATACTTTAGTTTCTTTCAACCAAGAACGAAGTAACCCTACACATTTCATTTCTTTTGATCACAAACTCTTTGTGTACTCATTGCCTACATTTATGCTATTATCATTGCTTTCTATAGGCATGAACTATATAATTTGCATATTGCCACTAATATATTGTAAAATAAAACCATCTTCCATTTTATGATCCCGGACCCGCTGACCCTTTTTATTATAACGGAATTACCCAAGTAAAGCGGGGATCGTAGATTCGAAATCAGGATGTCTACGGACTTGCATGTGGTTATAGCAACTAAATGCCTTCGACATTAAACACACTCTCTAGGTCAAGACAAACGGACATGCATGAAACATATACTCTTCTTTGATATATATATATATATATATATATATATAATATACAACATAACCAACACTACCAAAACTTCCTGGTTATACCGTGATTTTTTCATCATGTAGTTGTAGCGAAATTTTCACATGATTATATCAAATTTCAATTTTATGAGTATTATGAGTGTGTGTGTGTGTTTTATTTTTATTTTTATATATATTATGAGTGTGTTTTTCACATATAATTATTTATTTAATCTCATTAATAATAAGAATAAAACATTAGAATATTTCCCCTATTCTGTCATTGTTTTCCTGAACCGTTGACCTTCGTGAAACTACAACTAGTTAAAATTGTTGGGTGTCAAATAACCAAAGTGGGTTACTGAACTGATAGAGAAACTTGCGAAAGTGTAAAACCAATAATTTGCTCCAGTGGTGATAAAAAAAAAAAAAAAGATGAATTATTAAATACAAAAAGAACAAATTCTCATTGGATCGTTAAAACTCGAAACTAGTTATGAACCAACCATATCATGAAACGTTTAGTTTATGGTACATTATGCAACAAAGTTTACCACCAAATAGAAAAAGTCTTTGTAACCATCGATTGATCTATAGATTTTGCTTTTGCATGACCTTTCCCATCAACTTGTGGGCGATTTTGCCCTTAAGGATACACAAAATGTCTTTCTGTTTAGTCCCATTGTACATCTATCCACTGTAGGAATCGAGATCCTATATGTCCTCGTAACGATTGCGAATTATTACTTATGTCTCCTCATTATGTGGGGATCACAATGTAGAGAAAATAGACTTGTATTTGAAGTTTTGAAATGTCTGCAAGACTGCAACGTTACGTTGCCTTCAAAATGTTTGCAAAAAAAACTGGTAGATACTTAGAATAAGAGTTGCGGATATGGAACAAACACAGATCTAATATAACACATAATATATGTTTTATAAAAATTGAAAAATGTATATACGTTTGTAGAAAAAGAAAAGAGTGAATAGTGATTAATATAAGAAATATGAAGCTATATTTAATTTCGATGATTCTGATGGACCTACAGAGCCGATATTTTCTACATGAAAAAGATGCTCTCGTTGGACCTTTTACCCCATACCTAAAATAAAACTATATTGGCGCAGCGAAGTGATCTCCAAGGAAAAAAATTCTTCAAATACATTTATCAAACGGACCCATATGTATATGTATATGTCCAATGTATATATATATATAATATATACGAAGAAGAAAAATCATTTTCCCTAATTCAGGGGGGGGGGGATTTTGGGACGATCAAAAGATTCAAAACATTTTAGGATGGGTTCAACCGGACAGAATTTGATAAATCCATTCAATATTACTTACTAATATCCCCTGTTTTAGAAATCGTTAGGCGCTAGTCGGGCGGTTGGGGTGGCCCTAGCGCCTAGCGAGAAAATCGGAGATTAAACAGGGATTAATCGAGGATTAGTTTTTGGGTTATTTTATTAAATTAATAATAAATTAAAAATATATAGTACTAAATATATGTATAATTATGTTTATGTGAAAAGAAAAATATCAAATAAAATATAAAGCTATAGTATTGTCTTTAAAATTACGATAAAAACATAAAAACGTAATATTAAGAAAACAAATTATAATTTTAATTAAAAGTTTGTACATTAGTTATTGTAAAACATCATAAACTCTTAATTTAAATGTCTAAATAATAAAAATATATATATTTGATTTATATTTGGCTCCAAAAATAATCGGTATATACAAAATTATGCGGGAATTAATCGGATTAGACAGTATAATCGGATAATCAATACTAGGCGGAGATTAGTCATTAATCGAGGCGGAGAGGGTGGGCCTAACGATTTTACGAGGCGTAATCAATGCTAGGCGGAGATTTATAAAACACGGCTAATATCTAATATGTGGATAAGTGGATTATGTATCCTAATTATGGAGAAACTGTGGCTTTGACTGGAAAATTAGAAGTAGTTTTGATCTTAAGTGAGAGATGAGGTATTATGGTGATAATGATGATGAGTAGGCCGATTTAGTGACTGACTAAAACGTGTTCCTACAATATATTGGTAATATATGCAGTAATCCTACTATTCGAATGTAATTAATCATAAAGTAACAAATATCTATATAAATAATATTTCTATAATTTACCCTAAGGGTAGACTCATTTGAGATATTTCTTCGTTGTGTTACCTAATTCGATTTGATTCTCAAAAAAATCTGGCTAACCCCAGAGCAATTGTCGTGTTTGCTGGTTTTTGGTCTGGTTTATATCATCCGGACCGGACTAAATACCTATCTAATGTGAACATAAAACTAAAACACATCAAAGTATTTGAGCTTTAATTAACTAATGTTGATTAATTAGGCAATAAAGTAGATTTGTGCTGCTCACATGGCTTTGCGTGAAATAATGCTTTTAACCATCTTTTTGTCTCTCCTATATTTCGAGCTAAAAAAGCTAAGTCGTGTCTTTCCTTTATTTATTATTATTATTTTTTATTTTTTTATTTATTTTTTCTTTACATTGTTCTTTTGCTGTTAAGAATGTTGCACGGGATGTTATTTAACTACAAAATTAATTAAACAACAGTTGGTTCTTGTTTTTAATTAAGGGCTTGCTCAGTTCAAAACACAATCGTTTAGGAGAATATCAGTATATTGTTCAAGAAATGATTATTCCTTCCGTTTTACAATAAATATATGTCTTATTTTTACACACAAATAATAAACAACTTAAAACTTTTAACTATAAGGTTTGCAAAAAAAACTGAGTTTTGGTTTTATTTTTATATTTTTACTAATAGTGACTAAAGATTCAAAAATATACATTTTAACAAAATTTTATATTGAATTTTTAAATATTATAAATATGTTATATCGGAATTTAAATTGATATAATTATAAATACTGTATGTTATATCGAAAATTTCAATAGAATAATTTTTTCTATTATAATAATTATATTGTTACTAGCTCTCTTTATTTGTATTTATAATCGATAGCATATTAAACAATGACCCATATATTTATTTATTTTTAAAAATAAGAATTTGATTTTTGTTTTCAATTAAAGGCCTGGTACATGAAAAAATAATTATCATTTCAGTTATCCAAATTCAACTTTGTATGATACATGTTAATTAGATTCAATTATGTATGAAGAAAATAAACGAAATAATAGCGGGTGAGGGAGTGAGATAGAAACAACGTGAAAACGACAGGCTATTTTAGATTCCTTTTTTTAATAGTCAGTCAAAAGAAGTCAACGGTTAAGTCAGTTGACTAAACGATGACGATCAATGATGTCAGCTTCTGGCTTCTCCTTTGCTCTCTGTTTAAATAGAAACCAAACCACTTGGGAGTTTTCACTCACACTCACACACATAAACAAAACACACAAAGACACATAACCCGCCATGTGTGGACACATCAGCTCTTCCATCACCTCCGGCCACAATTGTCCATGTTTCCTATACTCCGAAAACATAGTGACTCCTCCTCTGCTGCATGATGATGATCATTATCATCATCATCAGTTCCAGCCTCCTACGCCTCTTCCGCTTCTTATGATGAGCCACAACTCTCTATTCTCTGCCGAGGCCGTTTCAGGGTTCGGTTACTTTGATTCTTGCATGAACGGTGGTGGCGGAAGCAGCAGTTGCGACTCGCCGAGCTCTATGGGGAGCGGTGGAGAGAGTCTTGCTATGCAGAGGAGTGTTAGTAGCCATAATGGCTTTTCCGGTAATTTTGCGCCGGCCCACGATTACGTTAACGATGATGATGGGCCAGTGAGACGGGCCCTTAGCGCCGGAGATCTACCCGTAAGTAATATTATTATATATACACACTTGCATGACATATATATTGATACCAACCTATTAGCTCCGATTGCGTTTTTTTTTGGTTATGATCATTACAAAAGTATGACATGGAAACGCAAAATAACTTGATATTCAAACGTTAACTTTTCTATCATGACATAAAACGAAACTGTTTTGCTTTGTGTAGAGAATTAGCAGAAGAGAGAGCAGTGCGGTGTGGAGTGAAAGTAATGCAATCATAGAAGGAATGAGCAAAGCCTATAAGTACAGCCCCGAGGAGAAGAAAGAGAAGATCGAGAAATATCGTAGCAAACGAAACCTTAGGAATTTCAACAAGAGGATTAAGGTAATTTAATTTTAAATATGTTTTACATTTGTATCTATGTTTGCTCTAAATTAATTTATTTTATATCTTTTGATTCATAATATGTCTTCAAACACATAGAGTACTTGTATACCTAACCTTACATATTCAACATGTATATATATGTGTCGCATGGAAACTTTTTAAGACTTGACATGTAGTGTAGTTGTATGATACAGTGACATGCACCTGCACACTTATTGTATGCCAACCCTTCCATTTTCTAATCAAACGTATAGTTTCCTACAATTGTGTCTATTAATATCAACTATGATTAATTATGTACAATTTCATACAAAAGCATTTGGCGATGCGCATATATCTAATTTATTAAAATCATCAAATGTATTCTATAACTTTTTTTCTAAAATTAATGTTTTATAAGACACAAATTCATCACATTTGATATAAAATAAAATGATTCGTTGACCAAATTAGAAAAGAAAAAAGAAAAAACTGGCTCAATGTATCATATCAAGCAAGCACTCTTATCACTAAAAAAGTAACATTGAATTTTTCTTTTTTAATCTTATCTTGGAACATAAAATAGAATTTCATTTGATATTATAGGAGTATGTGAATGAGAATTAATGTTCTGTCACATCAGATTTGGGTCTAAGGAATCTTTTGAGATAGACACATGATCAAGCTCCAAGGTTGCTACAGTATAAGTTTATTTCTCCATTAGTTATTTATACGATAATGTCCCGAAAATATTAAGGAAGAAAACATTTCCCGATTAAAGATTATTGGAGTATTCGTATATATGGTATACTAACATATTAAAACCGTGTCTCAGACTCTCAGTTAGACATTCTCTCTGTGCGAGTTATAATTTTTTGAAACGAAGTTTTTAAATTGTAAATGATCTAGCTATCACATTGATTTTGGGACAGGTTTAATAATAATTTTTTTTGGAAATTAGTATGAATGCAGGAAGACATTAGCGGACAGTAGGCCAAGAATAAGAGGGAGATTTGCAAGAAACGATGAGATGTCACAACAAGAACAAGTTGATGTTATGGAAGCCGTGGTTGGAGATGTTGACACGTGGGCATCTTTTCTTGATTCTTTCACGGCTAATCACTTCCTTAACTAATCTTTTCTAATTATGTATTTATGTTTGTTTTTCTTTCATACAGTATATGTTTATATATATGGCACTTCAACTTGTTTTTGGTTAAAATGATTGCCCCATGTTGCTAAACAAAACTCATGTAGGTTTTGTGCTTTCTTTGTATATAAGAATAACATATTTTGTAATTTTGGTCGGAGATATTTCCAAAATAGTCGATCTTCACTGACCAGACAATTTTTGGACTGGTGGTATATGCCATTTTGTCAATCTCTTATTCGCATGGCATGGAGTTCGTCGACCCTAAATTCTCTAAAATGTCGTTGCCGTATTATTTCCATAAATTAAATTCGATAATCCGTATGTGAGTTGTAGACAACAAACAAAAAAAATAAAACGATCAAAAGTAATAATCGAACTCTCAAACTAAAACAAATTCTTCTTCGCATATCATTATTACTAACATGGACCCATAAATAGTTTATGCATAGTTAAGTATGTTCCTTAATGGTCTGAAATTTCTTTTTAAGCAACTTGATTTACAAAAGTATTTAGAAAGTACAAAGATGATAACTTTTAGCATTGAAAAAACATATAATGAACATGGCCATGTTACTCTGATGATTTCATTACTCTCACGTTTGATTACACATCGTGCTACTAAGTACTAGCAATCTCCAAAAGCACACATATTTTATACCTTGGAAATTCTTAAGATATCAAAGAAGGTTCCACTCAAATAAACTAAATTAAATAAATCAACTAAGACATACATTCTCATAAATAAGTAAGAAAGGAAAGAAAAAAGAAAAAAACACACTAGACATATTTTGTTGTAAAACTAACTTTTCACAATGAGATTAGTAATAATGTGAAGAATAATGCTTCTAGACTAAACTTAAATAAAGTAGTAGTTTTGAAAAAGGAAAGAGAGCAGTCTTTCTTCTTTAGCAAAGGCTATGGAGGGAGGGAGTTGTAGGCCCTCCGGCGATATTGTCCCCGACTTTTGTCGGCCGGCGGTAGATTTACCGACTCTCCACTCTTAATATTTGTTTAACTTATTTTTTTTGTTCTTTTTATTATTATAATTAAAAGCCTTTTTTCTTGAACACAAAGAATCAACCCTAGAGAATATAAATTAGATGCTTTCTTTTCCCCCACTTTTATAATCGGTTCAACACTGAAACCACGAGACTTGCGTGGGTATATAAATTAATGCACAAAACTTATCTAGGGTTTTAAGAATTGATCAAGCTCTTCCATGTTTTCTTTTTCTACTGATTCGTTTGAATCTTGACTGGAGTAGAAAAGGCTTGAAAGGCACTAGTTGCGGCAATCGAACTCTACTCCTCTTAGCTTGCGTCTTACCTACATTATGGATCGAGATAATATAAGACTGAATCCTTAGTCCAAGCTTATGTTAGGTTAGATTTGCAAATGAGGAAATTTAGATCTCCTACCTGATATTGTGTCATTGTTACTTCCAGAGGATTGGACTTGGGATTGGTCATTAGTTTCAGTTTCAGTCTTAACTTCCTTGTTGTCTTCAATTGTTGACTCTTCCACCTTCTTCTCTTCCATTGTTCTCTCAAAGGGGTTGTCGTATGGCACTGATGCCTCCTCTTCCTCAAGCTCTGTCTCCTTGGACTCTAATCTTGATACTTGGTCGTGTTCTTGTCCAACCGCCTCTGGACTGAGAGATTTACCTGATTCTCTTAGCAAATCGGTAGTCTCAGAGGATAAGTTAGGAAGATTAATATTACTGTCACCTGTTTCATGCGTCTGGTCTTCCACTGTCACCTCCATGTAATCAATTTTCATCTCATCAGCAATGGATGTGTGTTGTTTAGGCTCAGCGATATGCTTCTCTTCATCAATGGATGCGTGGTGGCCAGGCTCAGTGATATGCATCTCATCATTACTAGTATGACCAGTGTTAACTCTTTGTTTGTTGTTCTCGTCCACTGAGACTTCATCGAAAGCAGTCTTTCCCATGTTTATCACTTTAACAGGACTTTGTGAGATCCCATGATCGCTTTTTGATGGTGACATTGATCCACCTTCGGAAGTCGACTCAATGTTCATGCTAACATCCGAAGCAGCATCTGACTTTGTACATTTTATCAGTGTAAAGGAAGCAGCTGTATGGTTTTTCACCAAAACCCCCTGGCCATGGCTGGCACTGCATTTTCTTAGGGTAATTGCTTCTTTTCTGCGGACATCTGTTGTAGGTTCCAGCTTACTGTCATCTTCAGACATGTGCATGTCAATTTGGCTTATGGTTTCGATTTCCTGAGGATTATCATCAGATGAAGCTGCCACAGCAATAGGTACTTCAGAAACTTGATTACTGTGCACCTGTGCGTCAATCACCATAGCTGCAGGAGGCTGAGTCAATGGTTCAGTTCCTACAATATCCCCAACCCGGAAACCATGTGTTGGCAAGCCATCGAGAACAGAGGCGAAATCAATAGCCTTAGAGGATTTGTGCGCCACAACATTAGTGGCATCAAAAGCCTTTGCAAGATCATCCAAAAGCATGTCACCTTCACCACTCGAAAGGGGATCCCATTTCATGCAATCTCCAGACAGAGGCTGGTCGAGGCTAAATGTATCACCAGAAGAAAGTAATTCAACCCTGACAGCTTCTTTGTGGAACCGTTTTTTCTTTAAAACCTTGGCTATCATATTCCTGAAAGCGATTCAAAATCCATCCTCAGTGACATAAATATACGCTAAACTGCATCACATAAGTACAACAATTGCTAGAAGAATTGGATACATACCTACAATTTTTTGAAATGGCAGCTCTGGCTCTTTCAGGAGAGAGTCCAAGCAAGGACATGAGATTTATGACATCGTTTGGACCTCTAATTTCTGTGACTGAAGGAGCACCACTTGATATAATCAGATTCTTCCCCCTAGTCCAATCCACCAGTAACTAGAAATACCATATCACAAGACAATATAAGCAACTTCACATAATTGACAGCACACTTTTACCACAGAAAGAGCAACATAAAAATCATCCGTCACACTACAAATACAAATATACAATGTGATACTTGAGCCTAATTCATCAAAAAATTTCACCTTAGCATTCGATATAACTTGTCTCCTCGTTTGTGCATCCATTAGGAAATCAGAGTACTTGATTTCAAAGTAAATCCCTCGCTGCACATAAGAAAAATTCATCAAGTTGAAGCAAAGAAAAAACAATGAGATAACACCAACACTCTTCTTATAACATGAAACAATGTCCAATCTAAAGTTCAGAGAATCACAAACCTGAATAGCAGCTTTAACCATCGGATGCTTCAATCGGAATAACATCTTGTCTGTGAAATCAATCGAAATCATATCAACCTAGGAAACGAAACAACAAACTAAGAGTTAACTCCATATCTTCAGTTGAGCTACAAAAACTGATTAATCCCACACTAAAGATTGAATTTTTACCAGAAAAAAAAAAAAA
>NC_025695.1:45588491-45591004 GCF_000633955.1 Camelina sativa | reverse complement strand
AGAAGTACAAACCTCAGCTTTCTCACAAGCATAATCGAAGGCGTTCTGATTCATCGGCCTAACAGCAATAATATCATAACTCTTTAGAATCGGATTCCCAGAATTCAAACTCTGACACTGAGCATTACTCTCAACATGAACCGTGAGACCCGTGTACTGCCGAAACGGAGTTGCTCGCGGAACGCCTAGTAAATCGCGATGGAACCCAACAGAGGAAGCTAACCGCGGAGCGACTTTGATAAGTGATCCAAGAGTGAGAAGAGGGATCGTACACGAGTCCTTGTCAGACATCACGCCTTTGATCGAACGATTATGTGCGATCCCAACATAGCCCAGCTCCATGGCTTTCGTGGCGAGCTTTAACCGCAAAGCTTTCCCGCCGGCGACTTCCTTACCGCCTGATCTTGGCGGCTCATTGTACGGAATACTTAGATCGAAGAATCCCATCAGAGAGAGATTTTTCCGAATTATTTTTTTTGGTCGTCAGAGATTTTTTTTTCCCGATTAGGGTTTAAGCAATTTGGGTTTTTTTTAGATACAGTACTTAACAAACGACGGCGTATAAGTCAGTTGTCGAGACGCATCGTATTTAAAAACTTGGCCAAATATGAAATTTCCCCAGAATAAAAAGAGTGAAGTGCAAATTATAAAAAGTTGAGTTTCGATTTCGAAACTGAAGATTGAAGAAACACTCGGTGCATGTGTATCACGCGGATCGCTATTAATAACCGTTGATTTAAAACAATCGACGGCTTTTATGTTATTTCATTATTGACGAGGATCGATATTAACAGCCGTTGGATGGAATATTAAATCGGATGGTTCAAAACAAAACCCCTCTTATATATAAACAAACCATACTCCCGTCACTTTCTCAGAATCAAAAGCAATTCATTCTTTTACAAACAAAAAAAAAGGAAAACTAGTTCTTCTGTGAAAAAAAAATGTCGGGTCGTGGAAAGGGAGGAAAAGGATTGGGGAAAGGAGGAGCGAAGCGTCACAGGAAGGTTCTGAGAGACAACATCCAAGGAATCACCAAGCCGGCGATCCGAAGGTTGGCTCGTAGAGGTGGAGTCAAGCGTATCAGTGGTCTCATCTACGAAGAGACACGTGGAGTCCTCAAGATCTTTTTGGAGAACGTGATCCGTGACGCTGTTACCTACACCGAGCACGCTAGGAGGAAGACTGTCACCGCCATGGATGTCGTCTACGCTCTCAAGAGGCAAGGAAGGACTCTCTACGGATTCGGCGGTTAAGGGCTTCTTAAGATTTGTGTTTGTAGATCTGTCTCTGAAAAAAATTAGGTTTTCGAGAACTCTCAATGTGGGTATTTTAGCAAATGTTGCAAGACTTCGTTTCCTTAATTTTGTTGTCTTCTTTAGTAATGTGTTTTCTCATTTGCAAATTTATCAACAATGGAATTAAAATTAGCTTCGATTACTCGATAGATCCGACTCTTAATTTTTGTTTATAACCTCCTCGCTTTGAAATTGTGAATCTGACAATTGAACCAGACCTGTAAATCGGTAGCCGTGAACCCAGTACTTAGACGATTGGCCATCGACGTGTTGGTACTCGTCTAATGATAATATTACTTGGGCTTTTCGTTTCATTACTATCATAAAAAACGAAATACTAATGTGGACTAAAGTGTCCAAACTTGTTTGTCCAATAACAATCCGAGGCCCAATAAAATTATGCACCGGGCCGGATGAAGAAGACGAGACGTCAGGTTCAAGTTTTGAATAAAGAAGAAGAAGCTTTTAGTCTTTGCGGGTAAACTTTACTTTCACCGTTTCACGCCATGTATGGTATTATTTGGTTTTAATACATTATCTCTTTGCCACGAGTGAATAATGATGTCTCGATCCATAACTTAAGAAAAGCAGATAATGAATATCTTAAGGAATTGCTCCAATCCAATGAATCAGATTTTTGTAAATTTCTAAAAATAGATACAAAAGTGTCGTATTGCATAACAAATTTTGAAAAAGATACAAATCCACGACAAGTTAACGAAGCTACTCAAACACCATACCCATAGTGACGCAAAATTCACATACAACTTTCACAGGAGTGGCCTAAGGGTGTACACGTGGTTTTATCAAAGCGACACGTCATCACTGTTCCTTAACGACGTCGTTTCAAAACAATCTATTCTCTATTCTCCTCTCCTGTCTTAATCGTAGTTACACAGTTAGCAAAAAGCTCTACAAACTAATTTAAATCCAGAGAGACCCCATTCGTGGATTGATTGATTGATTTCTCAGGATAAAATTAAAATTTGAATAAAGAAGAAACAATCATTGTCATCAAATCTCTCGAATCCTTTCTCTCATTCTATCGATAGATCGAGGCGGTGACCCGCATGTGGTAGTTTTGGATCAGTGGTTTTTTTTTTAGAATGGAGAAAGTTTCATCGCCGTCTTCGTCTTCTTCACGGAGGTCTGCTTATCTTGAAGCTCTTACTCAGGAGATTAAAAAGAAGCTTACACGGGTTTGCTTTCCCCCCC
>NC_025695.1:45574227-45588389 GCF_000633955.1 Camelina sativa | reverse complement strand
CCCCCCCCCCCCCCTTCCAGAGATCTCGATTTTGTGTTGATCGGTTTCGATTTTACCCAGAAACACACAGATTTCGATTTCAGTTCCTCATGACACATGCGTTAGATTGATGATTTCACTATACATGCATTTAGAATACTTAGTTTTGTTTCAATTTTGAGAATCTACGGGTTTCCGATTAAGAGATCATCTTCATGCAATCTGATTTTGTTTATCCGGCTAGATTTCTGGATTTTTTTGTCATTTTAAGGACTTGTGATCTTTGTATAGGCTGTTGTCTCTCCAGCACAAACACGCAACTTGTTACAGGACTTATTCGCTGATATAGCTCTCGAAGTTGACGAACGAGCCAAAGGTTGGTTAACAAACACTATTTTGGTGAAATTGTTTCATGAATCTGTTTGCATCTTTTGGAATTCAACTTATTGGAACTGGAATTTTATAAGCAGATGTGATCCTTAGCAAAGAAGAAGATGTGATTTCTTCTGATGAAGCTGATGCTGATGGTCCATTGTGTTTTTTCGACGTTCTTGCTGATTATTATGTGAAAGTCTCTGAGAGGGGGAAAGATATTCTTGATTTGATGGTTCAGCTCTGGAGTCAGTCCTTTGCATCACATATATTCTCTCTACTGTTTCATAAATGGGTAGGTAATTGTGAAATCTTGCGATTTTGTTTTTAGTGTTTATTATCAGTCCCCTGAGGTTTACTCTTTGCATTGTCTTTAGTCCATTGTTTTGAACATGTTTCTATTATCCTTCTCAGCTGTTTGAGGTTGAGCTTGACAATCAAGCAATACTCCTGCGATATTCTTCGGCTCTGGTGCAGGGAGCAACAAATGTCTTCTGGTATAATTTATGAACTCTCTGGCATTAAAAATTGACATCTTTACATCATGCTGAATCGCTTGGTTCAGTGTGTATACCTCACTAGGTTTACGTTGTGTACTTTGGATCTGTAGTTGTGGCATTGGCCTAATTTTAGTACTAATTTTTTAGTTTGTTAAGAAGTGATATGATAGTCTTTCCAACTCTTTTCCTACTTTAGATTGCCTTGCAAAGCAATATGAGATTATGAGGGTAACAGGTGATAATCTACTTATTATATTAATTGCAGGATAGACATCCAGACTAATACAAGGCGCTTCCAAAGTCTCTTTCGGGTATCTTCTTTTCCTCAGATATATCATAGTTTTCCATCTTCTTGTGTTGGATAATTTTACGTATATTAGGAACTTTAGTTATTAATATATACAGTAAGATTTTGTTCTCAACATCTTTGAGCTAGAACATATAAACCACACATGCTAAAGATCATCATCTCCTCTTCTATGATGTTACCTTGTTTAATCTCTGATAGATCTTCTAGCCAGTAAATATCGCTTTGTACTTGTCAAATCTGGTTGTCACTATCACACGCTCAAGTTTTCATGGCAATTGGATATTGTAACTAACCGTCTCTGTGTTCTCCTAGTATCTTCTTGAGGAAGTTGCATTGGAACCGATCCGATTGAAAAAAATTCCCGTTCAGGTGATTGTTTTTTCAACATTATCATGATGGTTGAACTGATTTCTGTCTGTAAATTGACACTCTTATACCTAATTTTAGGCTCAGAGGGAGCTGTATCTCTTGCTCTCAAGGTTCATTTTCTTTTACAATTCAGGTAGTACACCTTTCTCTGAAAAGTTATCATTGGAACCAAAACGTTTCTTCTTGTTCCCTGACAAATTGTTGTGCAGTGGATAAACTCGATAGCTTCTTGAGGAACTTTCCAGAGTTTCCAAATGCTTTCTTGATAGGAGGACCGGGAGATTTCCTTGTGATCGAACTTACTGATCAGGTATAGAAGCAGCAAATACTTTATGACTATCTACAATTTTATCTCAAAAAAAGAAACACATCACCGATCTAATACTTTTTTTGTAATGCAGCTGCAAAAACTGAAGGTGGAACCGGTGTTGCTACATTATCTTTCTCAGATGAAGATTCTTCAAGGTACATTTATCTCCTTTAGGAACTTGGCTTAATGCAGCCTCTAACATGGAATCATCAAAGTATAAGCAATGTTGAATTACATCTGCAGGTATGGAACTGAGAATGACCACTAGCACGAGGTTAAAGGCATGTTTATATAGTTTTACATCTCCTGGAGGTCCAATGTACCCGACAAGAGCTGTCCGTCATGCAGCCTGGGATTCTTTGGATTCCCTCTTTCCCGTGAGTATTTCCTTGTGATAAAAGTCAGATTTAAACCCATTGTTTTGACTGCGAGAGGTCCATAAGTGCACTGTTTTTAAAGACTATCTGAGAAACCTCTTATATATCTAGAAGGACCCAGAGCTCAGCAAAACAGTCCCAAATTCACCCGTTGAATGTCTTTAACACTTGCAAGTAGATCACAGATATGGATAAGGCTTGGCTTGTAATATATACTTTTGTCTTGCAGGTTGGGCGTTACCCGAGGCATCTCATTAGTCTATTTTTCAGGCTGCTATATCCGTGGTACTGGCCATCCTCATGTTGGAATTTTGTGGTTTCTTGCATTAAGGCGGTACTATATTCTATCGTAAGGCTCATCTTTTCACGGCGAGAAAAGCCAAGGCAGAGCTAAATAGCCTTTCGTTTTGATGAAGCTTACAGCATGAATCCAATCCTTGTGTATATACAGTAATGTGGTTTTGGTCACGGAGGCAAACCAGAGAGCCTTAACTTCATCCGTATTGCTTTCTATGGAGAAGATAGAATCCGTTGTATGAAATATCCTATGGAATAGCTTTTGGCGTGTGTCATTGTTTAAATTGGTATTTTGCTATAGAGGATGATGTATTGGATGATGTATTGTGTGACCAAATCCACTTTTTGTAGAAGAACCAATTTCATCCGTTTGTTCTTCCATTAGAAATTTTCTTTTGACTAAACCAAAGTTTGACGTGTTTTGTAAGACTATACAACAATTTTGTTCAACGGTTTGATGCAGACAAAACAATTCAATCAAAATACTGGTTTCTGAATAAGAAAAGAGACGGCATACAAATTTTTAAGCAGATTTAGAAGTCTTGTAAGCAAGCCTGGTTTCTGAGAACTTGTTTGACGCATATGATCTGTAGATGAAACTGGTATTCCTTCCTCTGCCTTTTTACGATAAACAACAACTTTTAAATTAAAGTCTAACACAGATTCTCAATTCTATATAGTCATTCTAATGAAACAAATGAACAGCACACAGCCAAAAAGGCTCTAAGTGGCCAAAGCCTCTGGCAACCGTTTATCTCAGATTCCTTCCCTCCTAAACCCCCTTGCGGTTTGAGAAGCTCAGTCACTTTTCCTTAGTTTGTCTCCATATCTCCAGAATGATACTTATCAAGATCTGCATCAAGATCTTCAGCAGATATCTTCTCTGCAGGGCCCTTACCAGGACGTCTGCCACCGGCTCCTCGACCACCACCTCGGCCACCAGCTCCTCGACCACCACTACGGCCACCACCACGTTGTTGACCACCTCTCCCTTGTCCTCCTCTGCTAACACAGCAAGACACACACTTTCAATAAAACTCACAAGATCAAAGAAGCTTTATTACATAAAATACACAATGAGCAATGTGTAGAATCTCACCTCCATGGACCACCATTGGAGTTTCCATTTGCAGATCTACCAGAAGGTGCTGCAGCGGATTGAAGATTGGTGCCCACAATCTCTATCTTCATGGGTTTTCCATCCAGTTGAACATCGTTATACTTCTTCACAGCTGCGAGTGCATCACCACGCCGAGAGTACACTACTTCAGCGGTTCCCTAATGGTAATAAAGTAGTATACAATACTTAAGTCTTCAAGACTCAACTAGAGAGGAAAGACATATGTGCAACAAAAACTATCATCTCAAGTACCCTAGATCTTCCACTCCTATCGAAATGGACTGTGTAGCGTTTAAGTTCCCCAACTTCAGCAAATAGTTCCTGCAAATTAACACAAAACATATCCATATTAACAACGAATTCATTAAGTTAAAGACGATGGTTGAATCCACAAAACCCTAACTAGTAGCTACAATACAAATTGCTAATGAGGCAGAGTAACAAGAGAATTAGGGTAAAGAACAATATTGGTACCTTAATGTCTTCGTTCATGACACCGTAATCCAAATTGGAGATGTAAAGCTTGGTTCCAGTTTCGATTCCGGCGGAAGAACGGCTGGAACGGGAAGGGAAATCTTCAGATCTATCGGAGAACATGTCGTGACCCCAGGTGGACTCCGGCGCCTATACAACCAAATGAATCCGTTTGTTTGATTTTTTGTTTTTTCCACTTTTTGAGAGATTTTTTATATAAAGAAAACGTCAACGCAGAGTCTATTTCCATTATGAATCGGCAGATCTGAGAAGAAAGATCCGGCCAAACTAGAGAGGAAGAAGAAGAGAGAAAGAACAGATGTAGATCGGGATTTGGACCTTGGCTGATTGGTATGGAGCAGATCGGTTTGATTTCCGATTAGGGTTGTTGCGACGAGTTGGACCCGGTCCGGATCCGGAACCAGATCCAGATCCACGGGCGGGGCCGGCTCCACCACGAGACTTACGGTTCTTGGCGATCATATCGTCGAGAGACATATCTAATCCAGTCGACATCTCGAAAATTTCTCCGATTGACGTTTCTCTTTGGACGGCGGAGGTTAGAGAATATAATAACAAAGGAGAGAGAGGCGATGAGAGAAGAAGAAAAGGTTCGGCTATTGCTAAAGCCCAAGGTTGAGCCGACACAAGGGAAAGGGGTTAAAATGCTAAACTTTGTAATATAAATAATTTTGGTTGAGCTAACGCATGAAGGTTTCGTGGTGTAGTTGGTTATCACATCAGTCTAACACACTGAAGGTCTCCGATTCGAACCCGGGCGAAGCCATTTTGTTTTGTCTTTCTTTTCCATAAAGGCAATTCAATATTTTTTGTACTGTATCTAGTAAGTGATTACGATCCTTTAGAATGACGGGGATGTTGATCTAAGGCAATTCAATGTTGCAACGAGTGTAACAGTAGATACATATTGTGATTGTTAGAATCACTTGTAAACCTTTTATCCGAGGGTCGATAATGGTTTTTTGCTGAAGACAAAGAGAATATTCCATACATTTAAAGGTGCAAATAGATTTATGAGATATATAAAACATGTCTAGTAGTAGTAGCACTCCATAATTCTCACAAAAACTTGAAGTTTATGGAGTATAAAGGGAAATCCTAATTAAATTGTCAGAACTAGTAAAGATTCTATTGCCACAAGCAACAAATTGGAGAAGTATTAAATTAAATAAAATAAAGCATAATCTATAAATGATAGCAATCTGAATAAATGCTACCAAAATTGTGTTTTACGAATGTTGCGATTGTGCATTGTAATGGTTTTTTTTTGTAAAATTGCAACTGTTCATTGTAGAATTGTGTTTAGTCGAATATTCATATATATATATATATATATATATTTGTCTGTGTGAACTGTTTTTATTTATTTACCATGACACAAAATAATATAAAATTTCAATTTCAACAGTTTTTACAGCTTTCTAAATTATTCTCTAGCATTCATTCTTTTAAAAGTAAAGAAATTCCTCCAAATCTTGATTTAACAAAAGATTTTTGGAATGATGAATCTAATTTACAACTTTTAGTTAATTTTAAATATAAAAATTTAATGAAAATACCTAAAGTCTTTTTCCAAGAGTTAGATGAATTATATAGTGAACCTTTGGATTTGACTTTTGAATATGGTAATAAAAATGACTTGTGAAGATGTTTGGATTGGTACTTCGATTACTTTGTTGTAATCTATCTATCTATTATAGTATATATGATCGTGTATTCGTGTTCCTTTTTTTAATATATTATAATTTTAAATTTTGCAACAAATTATAATTGTAGCATATTATAATTAGCAACAAACTCGTTTTGGACATATTATAACTTTCACTTTGCAACAAATTAAACTCTGTTCAAAAGTTACTGTAGAAAAAAATCATAAAAGCCTAAATGGGCACTTGTAAAAACAACAAAAATAAATGGGCAGGGTTCTAAATGGGTAGCATATACAGTAAAACTTCTATAAATTAATAATGTTGCAAGACATTTTATTAACTTATAGTGATATTAATTTATAGATATATTGTTTAAAGTTTCAAAAATTATGAATTGAGACCATTTTAGTAAAATAAGATTAGAATTTTGGATGTTGTAAATATTACGGTATTGGAATTGAATTTGAAATATTTAGAAACATTATTGAAAATAAATTACAAATACTATAGACAAATTCAGTTATATACATGACATACATATATTCAAATTTATGAATAAAAATATCAGTTGTCGTATTTTAACAGCCTATCAAACTATCAAATGTAAATGATGCACATTTAGAAATTGATAACTTTAAAACGTTTTAGTTATTTTTATGAAATGTTATAGAATATTTTATATCATTATAATTTGAAGATACAACATAACAATTGTATTATAAATATGAGCTTTAAGAGAAATATACTTTATTATATCAGCAATATAATTTACAGGATTATTAATTTATGATATTATTGGGGTCATATTTTACATAGAGATTTCAAAAAAAATATTATTTTATTATCTTATCGAATTTTGTTATTTTTTACATTGTCACGACTTGGGACTAGCAAAATATATTAATTTATAGTGTTTATTAATATATAGAGTATTAATTTATAGAGGTTTTACTATAAAAGGGACTAAAAGGGTATATTACTAAATGAGCAGGGTTTTAATGGGCAAGTTAGACCCATCTTAACATCACCAAGCAGTTTATATAGGTTGCATATATCAGAATTTGGATTCTGCATTAACATTACTACAAATTCATGATCTGAAAAGATATCCTCAAGCTATATGACAAACTTATATATTTTTCATTTGTGTTGGACGTTTAAATTGCAGTAAACGTGAAATGAATCGTTTTAAATGGTATTTTTTTCCAGATAAAATTTTACTATTAGAAGAAAAACAATAATTCTGATTTGTCACTTCAATATAAAAGGAGGACAATTTCGTTAAATAATGTTTTATATATATTTTTAAAATGTCATACAGTTGTGTCTGTTCATTGTAGAGTTTAGTCTTTTACCATAAAATATCTATATAATATATTTATTTTAAAAATATATATGGTTGCATATGTTTATTATAAATTTGTGTCTTCTTAGATAACTAACAAATCAATGAATCATTGATCGCTAACACAAATTTTTTTGTTTCATGCTGAATCTAAATAATTTGAATTTTAATATTCAATATCCAACAAACCAAACCATTTATATCGGTCTAGTTCTGTTCGTTTTTTTTTTTGTTACGGATTTTTTGCCCACCCTTGTCCACCAGAATACAATACATAATATTCAAAATTCTTGCCACTTGGTTCTCCGAGAAGGCGAACTTGTGGGTCTCCGGATTCATATCGTTCTTTGAGGATTTGTTGTGAAGTTTTCTTTTTCTTTTTTCTCCTACGCTTTGGGATGTCATCATCATCGGAGCTATTCATCTGACAATGTTGGCAATCACAAACATCAAAGAATTTGTGGCCTTCTTCATCTTGGAATGAGTAAATGGGCTTACCTAGCGAATCAAAAGATGAGATTGGAACACCAGATAAACGTGGATTGAACTCCAAGATTTGAGCGTCTTCAAAAGAAGTAATTGTGTTGATTTCTGTGCAGAAAGTCGTCGGTCTTGACTTTTCTTCTTGTTGCTCAAAAGCAATCTCTACAGATCCATCTTTTCTTCTATGAATAGAAGAATCTACCGATTGTATTGGAATGCTCCAGTCATGGTGTTTTTCGTAATTGGTAACCCATGATTCTGGAAGTAACTTGACAAGCTCATCTCTAGGAATCTGTCTAGGAATATGGATGCACGATGGGCTGTGTTGTGACTCCAATTGTATGAGTAACACATCGTCAGTGTCTCTGGGGAGACTTAAGTCCATTGCATGATTTTGGACTTTATATGCCATTTGATGGTGGAGTGTTGCTGCATACATGTTTCCAATCTGTGGGGCGCCTGTGATTTGCAACTGGATTTGCATGTTCTGTTATATTTGTGGGTCTTCTAATGCCATGTTGAAATTATGGAATAGGGTGACGGAAACAGTGCCAGCGCTTGGTGCTGTCTGGATATTTGCAATGCAAGCGTTCTGATATTCTCTGTATCGGGTGTCAAGGAGAGCTACTCGTGCCACAACTGGTAAGTCTTTTTTGCCATGAAGTGTTAGCGCCAAGCGTATTGCTCCATATTGAAGATGGGTATATCCTTGAGTTCGCCAATGATGTATCATGCCTTCATTGATTCTGAGGGGAATCATTTGTTCTGTTTCTGTCGCCGGGATGAGATGTTGTTCTAACGGAGATGCTAGAATGAGCTCCTTGGCGTTATGCTTGTTTGGGACGAACACTTGACGAATGACTTTTGGAAAAGTGGAATTTGGTTTGGTGAAAGCTTTGTAAGGATTAAGTAACGCGAGTTGAGTAATAGGAACTTTACTATCATCACTCACATACTCTACTTCATATAAGTAATCAACTTTTTTAGAATTTGATCGTTGAAAAGAGGGAGCTTTAGACAAAGAAGAAGAACTTTCCATAATATAGGATATAACCAGAAACCAAGACAGAATGATATAACTCTCTTCTAACCTTTGAAGTAATAACAATCCATAAGTTGTCTCCTTGTTTTCTTTTATGTACTACTAATATAGAGAAAACAATCAAGATGTGCTTAGCTACGCACACCGAGGCAACACATCTACTATACCAAAAGCCTCAAGGTACTTCGAGCATTACAACCTCATAGAAAATTTTCTCCATACCTTTTTTCTTAGCATAGTTAGATTTCTGATGTGGAGGATCCATTAATATGGCAACCACAGAGCATACTGTCTTACTAGCATAGTAGAAGACAACGTCATGGCATATTACCTCTCCGGAAGAGAAGAGCTAGAGTTTAGACTGTCATGGCTCTGATAGCAAAATTACACACACATAGTGGTACAACCACTAAGGAGATTTTTAGGATCAATTAAGGCTAAGTGTTTAGGAAGTGTTTTGGAATGAATATGTAAGGATATAAGAAAGATCTTTATACAAAGGGATATGCTTTATTATTTAAACACTCAAAGGATTACAATTACTCTAAAGAATCTCACTCAAACTCATTTGCTCAAGTTTGAATGAAACTCTTCACCAAGCCTCGCTATTTATAGTACAAGTTTTAGGGAATATTACATAGAATATTCCTTATCAAATCTATAGTACATTTTGGACATTAATTAATTAGTTGTTGTATTTACCTTGATTTATGACCTATTCCAGAAATATATATAAGAATTTTGAAAAGAAGGTAAAGAACCAAGATAAAACAGAATTTGTAATAAGAAAAAAAAACAAATATATAAGAATTAGATGTTAGATAATCATAGTTATTTTTTAGGAAAACACAAAACAATAATGAAAAGTGAATTAATGTTAAATGAAAAATGAAAATGTATTTTCTACCATAACATCTAATAGTTGTTAGGTAATTACCTTGTAATTAGAACTTTCAAATGTTATCTCTCCAAATATTACCAAATCATTCAAACTGAATCAAACAATATTAGTCAGAAATGGCATATTCAATAAATGATACAAGTAGAGTCATATTTAAATGTATTATTTAAAATGCTTCACTTTCCAATACATGTAATTCATATTTTTTTTTTCATCTTCAATTGTGGTAACTAAGTTTTTTCTCAAAATATATTTTTATCAAATCTATAGTACATTTTGGATATTAATTAATTAGTTGTTGTATTTACCTTGATTTATGACCTATTACAGAAATATATATATATAAGAATTTTGAAAAGAAGGTAAAGAACCAAGATAAAACATAATTTGTGTAATAAGAAAAAAACAAATATATAAGACATAAATGTTAGATAATCATAGTTGTTTTTTAAGAAAACACAAAACAAGAATGAAAAGTGAAAAAATGTTAAATGAAAAATAAAAATGTATTTTCTACCATAACATCTAATAGTTGTTAGGTAATTACCTTGTAATTAGAATTTTCAAATGTTATCTCTCCAAATATTACCAAATCATTCAAACTGATTCAAACAGTATTAGTCGGAAATGACATATTCAATAAATAATAGAAGTAGTTCATATTTAAATGTATTATTTAAAATGCTTCACTTTTCAATACATTTAATTCATTTTTTTTTTCATCTTCAATTGTGGTAACTAAGTTTTTTCTCAAAATATATTTTTATCAAATCTATAGTACATTTTGGACATTAATTAATTAGTTGTTGTATTTACCTTGATTTATGACCTATTACAGAAACATATATATAAGAATTTTGAAAAGAAGGTAAAGAACCAAGATTAAAAAGAATTTGTAATAAGAAAAAAACAAATATATAAGAATTAGATGTTAGATAATCAGAGTTATTTTTTAGGAAAACACAAAACAAGAATAAAAAGTGAAGTAATGTTAAATGGAAAATGAATATGTATTTTCTACCATAACATTTAATAGTTGTTAGATAATTTACCTTGTAATTAGAACTTTCAAATGTTATCTTCTCTTAATATTACTAAATTATTCAAACTGATTAAAACGATATTAGTAGAAAATGGCATATTCGATAAATGATACAAGTAGTTCATATTTAAACGTATTATTTAAAATGCTTCGCTTTCCAAAATACATGTAATTCATATTTTGTATTTCATCTTCAGTTGTAACTAAGTTTTTTCTTACAATATATTTTTATCAAATCTATAGTAGTACACAAGCTACATAATATGTTTAAAATATTTTTTTTGTTATTTACATATCTTGTCTTGGTTATTATTGTCTTCTATCAAACATAATTTAAATAAACTTCATGCATGAGATGCGGGGTAAAATTCACCAGATAAATATATTGTGACTGGACAAACCATCCAAACTACATGTACACGCTTTACCTAAAGTTATATTGTGGACAAGATCCCCTAAAGTTATATTGTGGTGTCGAACTCACCACACCAGATTGTGACTGGACGAACCATCCCACTACATGTACAAGCTCCTGTATAAGCCTTTGCTTTGCAAAAAGCTAGTTCAAACAAGAAATGAAGGCGCTGTCAAAATGGTTTGGGGCTTATATATAAGACGTAGACTTGAAGCTAAAGCAGTTTCACTTTACTCAAGGATAGTCTAGTCCCTAGTAAAGAAAAGTTTCAACTAATTGTCAAACCGGATGAAGAAAATATAACAACAAAATTTGAATGGTGCAATACAACAAACCACTTATTAAACATAAGTTCAGTGCCGGCTTAACTAGGGGACAAGCGGTGCGACTGCCCCGGTTCAAAGATGTAAGAGGCAAATAATTTTTTTTTTCTATATAAAAAAAAATTTATAAGATAAAAGGCGCAAAAAAAATAATAATGTAAGATAAATGGGCACAAAAAAAAAAATAATGCAAGATAAAGGGCACAAAAAAATAATACAAGATAAAAGGGTACAAAAATATATGTAAAATAAAAGAGACAAAAACAAAATTTGTAAAACAAAATAATATATTAAAATATGTTTTTAAGTATTTATTTTGATGAGTGAATAACTAAAAAGATATTTTATCTTCCACAATTATTTCAACTGACTCCAATAACAGAACGAAAATAAATTTTTATAATTTTGTTAAGTGTTTATATATTATCAAAATGAATCCATATTTTTCAACATATAACATAGGTTAAAAAAAAAATTGGCCTTTTATTCAAAAAAAAAAAAATTTGCCCAGGGCCCCTAAAAACCTTGAGCCGACACTGCATAAGTTCAAACTTCTTCACCCAAATAACTAGATAAACATGAACGAGAACAAATATATCCATTGGCTTCATTAAGAATCTTTATGATGACCGAGTCTTTGCATCGAGTGTGACATTGGATGCATAATGGCCGAGTGTTGTGATTGTTATGAACTACCTCAACATCAATTTCTTTTTCTCCAAAACAGAAGATGCGTCCTGGCATCAGACGTGAGAAATCTCCTAGTACGCATTGAACATGTAAAGTGACTCCACAATCAGAACACATGTATAACCATATACTTGGATCTAATTCCATCTCACAAATGTCGCACCAATATTTTCCACTCGCCTCTTCCTCTTCGCCACAAAACAAAGTGAGAGGGTGCCCATCGTTCCTATGCCATATCTTTTTTTGGCAAACTAGCACAATACAAACACAAGTCAAAATCACAAACATCACAACCGAGAAAATGGCTATCTATACTGTTATAGCATCCATCACAGTAGTGGTCATCATATTTAGAAAAATATAAGGGATGTTCATGGCCATCATGGACGAACGGCTCATTAAAGGAACCACAATGTATATCTATATCCCACCATTCATGGGAGCTGTACTTGAAACCGTCAGATAATGTTCTACACATAGTGCAGTCGACTACAGCTGTGCTATGAGCTCCCATTAATGTGTCTGGCCTCGTGCCAAAGACAACTCTTTTCTTCTTAGAAAGATTAGCACACTTTTCATGAAGAACAAAGTGACATTCCTCTTCCTCACAAACGTAGATGGAGCCACGTCCAACTTGTTGGATACATGCTTCACATATGTGCTCCTCATGAAATAATCGCGTTGTCCCTGTGGAACTTTAGAGTATGTTTGTCATGAAGAAAATGACATATCAAGTTATCGCCTACAACCTCGAATGGTGAAATATCTTCGGTTTCATCAGGAACCCCTTCCAAATCAACATGATCCCATAGGTCATATCTCACTGCACATTTAGGATGAACTGCATATCCAGGGAAAATAGAGCAAGAATAAGCCCCATAGTATTGACTTAAACTTTCCCGACAAACTCCGCATGTCAAACACCCAACACCGAGATGATGAGTGAAATAAATTCGATGATCGTGACGATTGATATTGATGACGCGGGGTAAGCCGATACAACACCTTTCAGTGAAAAAATCACACTGAAGACATACATACAACTCGAACTTGCTTTCTTCTCCACAAATGTCACATGTAAATGAGATTCTCTTTGAAAAGAGAGTAAGTGGATGCTTGTGGGTCTTGATATGCTCAATAACACGGGGTGGTGGCTTTTTGGTACAACCAAGGCACACTGCGAAGTTGCATGAGGAACAACGATAAAGCATGTTTCCTGGTAATTCTTTACATAAAAGACAAGTCTTCTCAACATCATCCGTAAGTGATTCAGATGTGATTAACTCGAGAGGATGATTAGAGTGGCAAGGGTGATTTACCTCTTTGGAGAGATGAACGCAATTCACGTGAAAGTACACATGGCATTCAAGACATGAATAGGATGGTCGTCCATCAATAGACTCCTTACATAATTCACAAGGGACCTTCTCCTCCCGTATCTTCAAGAAAACAAGAGGGTGCTCATGGCACAGCGGATGCTCGATAGCATGTGGTGATGGTTTCATCCCACAAGCCAAATCCACCTTGAGCTCGCATGTGGAACAACTATAAGACGGAAACGATAGCTGTTGTCCACACAAATCGCATATACCATCTCTCGTGTCATTAGAGAACAGGAGAGCATGTTGGGCGTGGAAACTATGGTTGATGATCTCTCCTGGGGCCTCGGCGCACTCCTTATGAAACCAAACGAAACAGTAAGGTTCATTGCAGTAGTAGCCGCAGTAAATGGTATCCTTTACATGGCAGCCATCACATTCACCGATAACCAATCGAGCTGTAGGAAAAAAGAGGATGCTCATGAACGGGTAGGTTTACTGCTGTTGTGTCCATTTCTGGATCGATATAAGTGAGAATGAATCAAAGAGGTTTGATGAGATCCCCAAGTGAAACGAGAAGACGTCATTATATGCTTCTCTGTAATCCCAAGTAATATATTAAGTGTCAAAGAGTTATTAGCAAAATAGACCAATAACTATCTTAACTAAACAAATTACACCTTTCTCTTTCTATAAAAAGAAACTAAGGAAATTAAACGTTAAGTGTAGTCTTCATCTATTTTCTTCAAACCTAGACATAAAATACTGGCCAAATTTAATTTAAAAAAAAAAAAAAAAAAAAAAAAAAAAAAAAAAAGATTTTA